>NW_010108308.1:0-1971 GCF_000699245.1 Pterocles gutturalis | reverse complement strand
TTCAGCAGGGCCGCTCCAGACCTGCTCCCGCTCCAAAGAGGAATGCACACGCTAAAATATCTACAATTACATTCCATAACAGGAGGTTCCAAAAGCTTGGCAAAAAACAAGGAGAAAAATAAAACCATAGTAGCACTGATTAACTCTCATTCTCCCATACAGACACTAATTATTTCCAGGACATTAAGCATCTTAAAGCCCTGGTCTCGGACCCCAGTTTCCTGCCTGTCTTGAACCCCCCACAGTGCTCGGGGCCCAGGACTGTCTTGTCTGTACGTGTACAACAAGTTCAGGGGCTCGGGAAGGCGCAGGAGCCTTGGGAGACACAAGCCAGGCAGGATTTTCAGGCTACCCACTTCCAGACCCGCGTTGGTGGATCCTACCACGCGTACATCTGACGTGAATGCTTTACACATTTGTTCTGCAGAATTATAGACTTTATGTTAATTTGAGAAGTTTGTGACAGAAGCAACAATTCTTTGAACACGGACTACATATAGCTAAGCTGAAAGGAAAAAAGAGGATTAGGTGGTTTTGTTATTTTAATATCTTACATTTCATTCCTGCCTCCTGCAGCAGCACCAGCAAGACTATCAGAGACCCATATAAAAGCAACATCTTTGTTTTGCAACCCATTTCCATTTCAAAGCAGCAAATTTAAACATCACTGTTTGAATGATTTCTTAAATCTCATTTCAAACGCCAAGCAGAGAAGTAACCTGCTTCTTCTCTTCTTTACTGTGAAAGCTCCCAACCTACAGATCCATTTGATAAAGGCAGGGAAACAAAGTATACATATGCTCCCTGGGGCTTTTTGCTAAAGAGTGGATTTGCATGAGGCATTACAAATTAGGCTTTTTCAAATGAATGCAAAATTCCATCATTTACTCTGTGCACATATTTAACAGATTATGGAATTCATAATATTGGGTAAAAGAAAAGATATCAATGGTAACTGCTGTTTTGGACAGGGTTATGATGGAGTGATCCTAACCCACACTAGTAGTTTCAGAAAGAAAAAGGGGCTTTGAGAAACAAACACTCATGCTGCTAAAATACTACTCCTGAAGGAAAGCTATAGCTGACCACAGGTACACTGAGAGAGTGCAATCTCTTCCTCACTCAGCCTGTCCCGGATGTTTGTTGTCCGTACGGCTGTTGTGCAGCCAGACAGAAAATAACTTCATGCTATTCTTCGCTTTTGGCCATGCTTCTTACCTGCCTTTGGAAGCAACTACATCGCTTTAACACCTTGGCAGATTTAAGCAGTCCAAATAAACAAACGAAAGGCATGCAGGGGGATAAACTGGTTCACTTCACACACTTCCACTTATTTCAAAGTTCAAATGGAAACATGTAATTCATAAGCCTTAAACCACAGAAATACAAAAGCCGTGCTCACAAAAATTCAAGACACATCCTAATTTGGCCACATCCTTCTGAAATACTTCTGCAAGCTAAATTTAAGATTTCAACCCAAGTTGTCTACAATTGAGAAATGTACTATGAGAAACTAGTTCCCCACGCCACAAGTTTAGCCCCAGGCACAGAAACTGCTGTACTCTGATGTTTATGTTTTTATTATTATTATTTTTTAAAAGAAAGCCATATTAAGACACAAGCCCAGAGCAACAGTCTTCAACTTAATCGTTTCCACGCAGTTTGCGAAGGCAACAAACACCCCAGGAACACAACAAACACCACGGGAACACACAGAGGGTCTACACACGAAGGAATACTAATTACCCTTTGCTATTTCGGCACCATTAGTCCCATCCCTCCTCCCCAGCTTTTTTCCAGCGAGCCAGGCTCAGTGTTACGCTGCATGATGTCAATGGTTATTTTGTGCTGATTACTGGAATGAAAATCTCCAGACAGGATATATTTACAGCTGTCTGCACTGCCTTACAATAAGCTGATGGATGACTCATCCTTTTTCCCCTTCAGCTGCAATCACCAGAGGACGGAGCC
>NW_010108307.1:24223-34373 GCF_000699245.1 Pterocles gutturalis | reverse complement strand
TGCGCCGATCGCCGGGGTCCGCTCTGCTCCTCTCTTCTTCCAGGCGGAGTAAATAACGGTAAATCAATTTATTTCTCGGCTGCCATCGCGCGGTTCTCCAGCTGCCTCTGCCCAGCCTGCCGGTGAGGCGTTTGCTGAAAGATCCCCACGGGACAGATGGGGAGCGTGGTTTTAATCAGCTTTGCTGGGCGCTGGCAGGAGCAGGGTGAGGTAGTGGGCTGGGGAGCGGAGGCAGGGGTGCCCGACAGAGCACGGTGGGGACGGCACCGAGGGGCCCCCAGGTAGCCGAGGTGTAAAGCTGGGGTAAGTGCCAGGGGATTGGAAATTTGAGAGTCAAGGGAAGTAGCTGGAGAGCCTCAGGAAAGGTGCTGGGAGGCTGGAGTTGCGCGCCTGGGTTCGCGGCCTTGTTCTGTGCTTGTTACCTTCTTACACGCAGCTGAGCGTCGGCCTCGCGTGACGTGACAGATCTGGGATAAACTCTGCTGGGCTCCAGTTGGCCTAGTCCTGTTGCCCTTAGAGAGATGTCTTGGCTCTACCCAACAAAGGTGCAGGTGGGCCTGCTGGTGGAAATTCGGAAGGAGAATTCTAACCATTGAAATCCCTAACGGGGCATTGCCTCTGTTGGTGCCAAACCAGCATGTTCCTCCCATGACTCTGTGTGTTTTCTGTGGCTTGCAGATACGATCTGTCACCCACCTGTGTTTCACTGGACAGAAGACGTAGATGTCCCCTGCGACTGAGTCCTTGCATGGGTGTTTTGAAGATGAAACGCTACATAAACTCTTAAAGCATACTACCTGAGGACATTGCTACCAACATGGGCATCATTATTTATTTACAGATGCTTTAATCAGGAGGAGCTTTTTTGTAAACATGAATTGCTGGGCTCTTTCCTTGAGGTGTCGTTTCGTGTTTCATGCTATTGAAACATTAATCTTAACTTATTATGACTCCTTTGTGTTGGTCAGCTCTCAGGGACATTTCCCTAGGCTTGAAAATGTGGGAGCTTTCAAGAACGTGTCAGTCGTGCCAACTCAAGCCACTTGTGGGCTGCCAGACCGAAGTACTTTCTGTCATAGCTCAGTAGCTGTTGAAAGTATTATGTCCTGCACCCAGAGGTTTTGTGTTCAGGAATGTCCGTACAGGTCATCACCTTTGCCCTACAAACTGCTTCTTTCAGAAGGCCTTGGCACCTGTATCACAGAGGACAGAAGGGACTTGCATCCAGGGTCTTTCAGCAACGCTTCTAGTTTTATTTTTCATAATCACAAGGATTGCTTCTCTACTCCCCGTTCTCCGAGGCTTGCAGCTTCATTTACGTTAACTGTATGGCTGAAACCTGAGCAAGAAGGTGTAATGTAAGTAGTATTGAAGGTGTTTACTTTCCTGGTGCTCTTAAAAAAATTGATCATTGTAGTCACGGTCATTATTAGCAAGCGATTTAAAATTTTAAAAAGGTTTAGTGAGAAACTGTGACGTTTTAAAGCCGTATTTAGGTTGGGGTCTCCGCAAATGTCAAGACAAGTTGGTTCTGTTTCAGTGGCGCTGGCTCAGATGATAGTCTAGTTGCTTTCAGTGGGAACTGTTCATACGTAACATGCATGTCTATTCTTAAAAAAAAATCTAATATTTCTAATTCACATTTCTTCTAAAAGCTGCTAGGAAAACATGTTGTCAGGGGTTTGCGCTGTTGCTGCTTTCATGATAGAAAAAAATGATCTAAAATTTTAGGAATCCCCCAACAGAAGTTTACTCCCTAAAAACAGCCAAGGAAAAAACCCAGATCTTCCAAAATGAGTATTTCAGAGCTGTAGAAGAGTACTCATAGTTCTTCTGGAAGATCTGGGGAATGTTGACTGAACGAGAGATCGTGTTGCTACTTTAAGAAAAGATTCCACTATTCAAACTGCTAGCGAAGTTTCACTAGGTGTTCACAAAATAGACGTGGCTGAGTGTGCTCCCTCTTTTATTTGCCCACATGTCACATTTTTAGCAAATATTGCTGTTTTGTAAGTGGCCCTTTAGCTTGACTGGACCTTACTATAATGAAAAAGTTGCTTTTTTTTTTTTTTTTTTTTTTAAAATGCATTGCAAATCCTGCAAAAAAGTTCCCTTTATCTATTACAAAATACAGAGCCTCCTACTCTTTCTCACTCTGGTTGTGCAGATCCTCTTTACAGTGAAGCACACTGAAAGTATAGTACATATCTTCAGAGTATGTGTCACAAATGTTTTTGTAGTTGTACTCGTAACTTATTTTGCCTGCTGCTGTGAAGTAGCAAGTTGTCTAGGGGTACGAAAGTCATCAGAAACAACAGAAAAGTCTAAAATTGTAATAATATATGTAAAATTATAATCTGCTTTATGTAAGGCTAATTATCTTTAAAATATCAACCTAGCTATAGAAATTGTGTTGGGGGGGCGGGGAGGGGTGGGAGAATAAATGCAATCTGCAGAGCAAAAGTGAGTTTAGTTTGAGCTTAAGTTGAATCAATTTAGCTGAAGGCATGTGCAAAGGTGTCTCTGGAGCTTTGGCCTAGTGTCTTTTGTAGACAGCATTTTCTATAAAATGTTTGAATCTTGAACACCAGAGAGTCCATTCCTGGGTTGTCCTGTGTCGTGAGTTCATGTCCACACACATGCAGTCATATCAGAGTCTTGTTCTGCAGAGCATATGCCTACCTTGAAGCAGAAATGTCCTGCTAATTTCCAAGCAAGCTGTTGCTTGTGTTGAGTGAGACCTGTGAAACTCTTTTGTCAATGGGATAGGCTTTTGCTTGCGTGGAGCCTAAAACAATGAAATGTGTGTCCCTAGTTTCAAATGATTAAGTGCTGTGCGGAAACCAGACTCTACCGATGTCTGATTATCCGTGGACTAGTGTAAAACATTAGCCTCCAATTGCTACTGTGTTAATAACTACACAATGTACATATTCCTGTTCAGTGGGTTTTATAGATCACTTTAAAATCTAAGTGTTTTTATTCAATTTCTGTAATAGATCACTTCTTTCTTCTGCCTTGTAAGATTGCTGCTACTCAGCATGTAGAAATGACAACAGTAGAGCCCAGTCCTGAAAACGGAAGTTGAACAGTAGTTATTCCAGTGGACAGGATATATGCCACTGTCTGACCTCTTTTTTTCACTGTTCACAGAAAGAATAATGTTAATTTTCCTTTCTTGATAAAAGGAATACGGAGCTGCAGTTGTGGTGAAACAGTAATTGCACACGAATAGCTTCTGAAGCTTGGCTCAGAAGGCATTCTACAAAAGAGAACTAGTTTAACAGCAAACTAAGATGTTTTTTCTTTGGTTTAGTGAGTGCTTCAGGTTGGCAGAAGGAATTTGACTCACCAGCTGTCCTACATTGTGCAGTCCCTGATGGGGAGTTGTCCCTGTTAGATGTCATTTGTGAGACATTTTAAACCCCATTGTCACAGCAGAGGGACTTCATGGAACTGGGACTCATTCTAACAAAGGCTTTGCACTGCCACCAAAACACTAGGAAGATGAGCCAGAACCAGCAGCTCATTTTACCAGTAGAATAATTGAAAGTTTAACAGGGTATTTTGTTTACTGGCAAAGTACTCTTGCATCAAGTACAGCAGACCCATGGTTTTTGGACATGCCAATAACAGGATTTTTCTGCTACAAGTTACTGTGCTGGCTGAAGTGAGAGACACTGATGTGAGCATCCAAAGTCCGAGGGCCCTTTAAAGATTGTGACATTCTGGGGGAGCAAATATATGTGGATAATCAAAGATACCAGTATTTTTATTCATCTGTTTCATATACCAAGTTTTCTTATGTGAATCTGGGAAAGGATACACCTTCATACAAAGAGAAAGTCAGGTCATGTTACGGATTTATTTGAAGTCCTAATGTCCTTCTAAGTAGGATGTATAGTGTAGATATTTGTAGGTATGCTTTGAAGTCACTGCATGTTGGAAATCTTGAAGAAAAGCAAGAGAATAGTGAGAAAACAGTGACATTTGTACTCCAGTCTTTAAATTTACTTTCCCTTTAGGCAGTAAGTGCAGTAGTAAGAGAGCAGAGCTCTTGTCTCTGAATTTTACTTTTTCCCCATGCTTCCTCTCTTACTGCTCGCCAGTTAATATAAATGCTTTCAGTAAGCCTGTGCATAGCCTGTAAGCCTCAGCACAATATAGGAAATTGTATATGATGATAACCCTTTGCAATGGAATAGGATAAGAATGAGTAGAAGCTTGGCTTATATGAGTAATCATTACAGGCCGTTTATATCAATTTAGTGTCAGCTGGGCTAACTGGAAGTTAGATGACCAGAAGACATTGGCGGTGAGAGACAAATGAGCTGAGGCCTTTTACATGCAAAAGGCTCAGGGGGAATGGCCTGATTGTGAAGTGGGCAGTAAATGTATTTTTTTTTTTTTAACTTTATCTAAAGGACTAAAATCACATCCTGTTACTTAATATCCATTCAGTTGTTTTATATTAGGAATTAGACTGAAAGGAGGGGTTGCCTTAAGATACCATAGGTCTGATTGTGAACCCATGCAGATGTTCCTGTTTGCAAGTGCTCCAGTTAATATGTGGGGATCATCAGTGCAGCTGTCTTAGATTCTCTAGGATATTTTTCTCTTTGAAAGCTGACTAAGCAAGTTTGTTTTGCTTGCTTTTTTTCCCCTCCAACCCCACCACAGAGAGTTACGTAGTCAGGAATTGTCTCTGTGGGACTGCAGGTTAGTAGAAGTTGGAAACTTCACAAAGAACAGTGATTTTCCTCTGTAATCATGGCTGGAATGGAAAATCATGCTCAGAGTCAGAAGTAATGCTTATGCTTATTTCACCTATGTTAGTACTAGTTTGGGGTGTTTAACCTTCCTCCCCCCCCCTCCTATCCCCCATCCTCCCTGGTTTCTTCCTGTTGGTTTTTCTCTTTCGGTTGTGAGTTCCAATTCACATTTGTTCTTTTCAGTTTTCAAAGTGATGTACATCAAGGTCACTTCCCTTCTTAAAGTCATGACACCTTTGGGGATAAAAACAATGTGGGGATGTTTGTTTTAGATAACTAAAATAAACAAAAAACTGGATTATCCAACTATTGTTTATCCAGGAACTGGGTAAATCCAGTTCCTAAATATTTTGCTACTTAGCTGAGCCTTCTCTCACGTTTATTATCTAGCAAAACTAGCATGTTTACAAGCAAACAAAATATTGAAAAGACCAGTAGACAATATATTAAGAGACGTGTTCTTAGTAAGGTCTGGAAAACGGAAGTCTGCGTTTTGGAAGTTCTTTTATTGACAGCATTCCAGCAGGCTAAAACGGTAACAGTTAAGATTAATTAATTTTTCTCTTGGATTTAAAGATGAATTGGTGAATAATGGCAGAATCCAAGAACAGCCTTTTTACACTTTTCTTTTATAAATGCATAGTAGGTGAAGACGCTTATCGGTAGATAAGGTCTGGTGTAACTCTTAAAATATTTGGCTTATCATGGGTCAGTAAGTTGGTGACTGGATTTCTCTAGCATCTGAAATGTGAATGCAGACTTTATAATTTTTGTTGTAGTAATGGTTACCTTAATAAAATACATAGCTGTTTCACAAGCATGGATAGCCTATGCTTTCTCAGGACCCTTGGCATCATAGTGATTAGATCGGTAAATATATTTCAGCAGCTAGATATGCAGTGTGGGCTGCTAACCTTACGTGTCAGTGTTGCATTTGATATTGGTAAGAAATCTTTGTGGGAAAATAAACTAACAAGTTGCTGGATAGCCTTCTTGCCTTGCTCTGATTCTCTTAGGTTAAAGAAAGGCTGTGTCAAGGGGAGAGTATAGGGGAAGCTGGTGTTGTTGCTTTGTTACCTGGACATATTTGGTGGAAAGATGGAAGTCTTACTTCCAGAACATGTCATTCGTACTGCTTTTTGTCGTTATACTACGTTTGCCTTGTTAGACTTAGAAAAATTAAGTGCCTCCACAGGATGTACTATGTTGCCAGCTTTGTACAAGAAGTGCAGCAGCAACCTGCACAGTGTTGGCCAGCCACCGTGGTGTCTGTCAGGGAGCCCTGAAAAGAGAAGGCAAAGCAGACCCCTCTTCCACCCCCAAGTGAACTGGAGTTGCATGCACTAAATTAAAAGAAAATTATTATATTTCACAGATTAAGGCAGAAAATATCTTTGCTGAAGTTCTTTTACACTTAGTACATCCTGTGACTTTCACTGTCACTGAGCATCTTCTCAAGAGCTGTACTTTTAACGTTTATTTTAATGCATTCTGGTTAGCATCACTTTACAGGATAGCACCTTGGCAAGAATGTGTATACGTGTGTGCCTCTGACCTTATGTTGTTTTTCTTGGTTATTTCCAAAGGTGTGTGATAGAAAAGGCTATTGATGGGCAGACTGTGTTCAAACTCACAATCTCTGAGAAAGAGACCGTGTTTTATTATCGCACAGTAAATGGTTTGCAGCCACCAATAAAAGTAATGACACTGGGGAGAATTCTTGTGAAGAAATGGATTCATCTTAGTGTGCAGGTGAGTAAAATAAAAACCATTTAATATTTGTTGAAATACTACATTTGTGTGAGAATGGTGTAACAGTATAAATATAAAATGGTAAATTGGGGGATGTAAATGGTAACTCTTGAGTCTTGTAGGTAAGCATCTTAATTTGGGAGCTCATTTTGAGGTGATTGCTAATTTAGCACTGGAAAGAAATGCTGTGCCCATTCTTCTGAACAAACAAGACTGAAAATTCTCACCCTTAAAAACACAAATATTTGGGGTGAAGACAAGCTACTTATTTCTAATGTTACCAATAAGTCTTTGGTCTCTGAGAGTATGTATTTCCTAAAAAAGTGAGTCATCCTCATTTATACATGCTAATGTACTTCTCTTACAGAGGTGTGTCACATTTAATTTTAAAAACTTGTTTCAGTGCACATAAGTAAACATGTATGAGTTTGTACAGGATCAATCAAGCTAGTAAGTTGCAGAGCTTTTACCTCTTATTTTTAAAAGTTGATTCAGAATTGTTAAAACACGATCCTTGTGTTCTAAAAGTCTTCTGTTGACATAACTTTTTAATAAGTGTATAAATATCCACTGAGGATAAAGCAAAATTGAGTTTGTTAAAATTTAAACTGTATGTACAAAAATCAGTAAACAAACACAGAAGAAATTAAAATTCAGTTATTTGCATGTCTTGTAATTCCCAACAGATGCTCTAGTAAATTCTATTTGTAAGCCAAGTTCAACTAATAATTATAAAACACAATTATCAGGTATTGAAGTGTTTATCTTCTTCCTCTTTCATTTCCTTTATCCGTTCCATTAAATTTTATTTGGTTTACAGCACAATCAAGAATAGTTTTGCTGCTTTCTTGAAACTTGCTAAAAGGTATTGACTGTGGTTTGGATTTTTAGCGCTGATCTTGTCACTTGTAAGAAGTATCTAAGCTGACGTCTTGATTTTTTTTTTGCAGTTTTCTTTTTTCCATGATAACAGCATGGTAGTGCAAATAAGATTTTGGCTGTTGGATTAAAAGAGTGACCTTAAGGTAGAACTAATGAACTTTATACTTCAAACACTCCAAGGGTGCTATATTACTGCTGTTGCTGTCAGCCACATTTTGTACTAGCCTCAGAAACTGCTAAAGCCTGGGATAGCAAAGTGAAGAGTGAAAGGGCTGGATTTAAATACACATATCTTAAATTGGATTACTGAGAACCTTCAAGCACTCTGTAGAATTTGGCCCTTTGATTCTTTGGGGAAAGTGGTTGAAGGCATAGCAGTAGTAAAGAAGAGTAGCTTCTAGACCCTTAAAGGGACTGCAGGCTTAATACTTTTTGCAAGTTTGAGCTCAGGCTAGAACCTTACATTCTATGATTTGTGGTATTGTAGGATTCAGCTTCCCATTAAAGATAATAGTAACTGCTGTATGATCCACTTAGCAGTAGGACTGGCTATGAAACGTTAGAAAAGTTTTTCTGTTTTTCTTTTAGCAGCTGTCCAAAAGCATTTTTTTCTATAAATGGAGAAATAAATGGAAAATGAGAATATTAGAGAGACCATACAAAAATAAGCAAAAGTAACATTCATATGGAAGTGTCTGTGTCTTCAGACAGCAGTGGTATTTGATGATGATATATTGATATATATAATTATATATGATGATGATACATATTTTAATGTAGGTGCTTTCTTAAGCTGATGAAAAAGTCTTCAGAGGATAAAGCACTATGTAGTTTTATTGGCATTAGTAATTTTTGCTAAAGGCAATAGGAGAGCCTGGAGTTTACACCTAAAAGTACAAATCACCTGTTCTTAACCACAAGTGTGACTTTTGACTTCTCTGACTAACCAGTCTTCCCAGCAGGTGATGCCATGCTCTAGGAATGGACACGGCAGTGTGGAGGAGACCCTTCTGTGGGCTGTAGGTGAGCTGCCTGTGGTAGAGGCAGCAGAGGGGCCTGAGTGCAATAATGACCTACTAGTACTTTGAGCTTGTTCAAGTGAGTCAGACCGTGTAGGCTTCCATGACGTCTTGAGGCAAAACTGCCTTTAATACCTGTAAAGGACTGGCAGTCTCAGTTCTGTGTCACTGTTGTAGGCATAACCTTTATTTGCTAGCAAAGACAAGGCCTAGAACTAAGCTCTGTGGCTAGTAAGTTAGGAAAGTTTGCAGTTATCCTACAGCTGGTTTTGAAGTAGCTATGCTGTTATCAGTGTAGTTGCAGTATAACATCCTTCTACAGAAACAAAAAGGAAATTGTTGTTGGCTGGGAAATGTCACGTATGTGGTTGTGATGTTTAGCCACAAGCTATCAGGTTTAACTAAATTAACAGTAGGTCTAGCATTTTTTTAGGTACTTTGCAGAATCTGGAACACTGGCATTTTTTTTTTGAGATCTAGCCACAGCTCGGTGACATGTCCTGATGTTAAAAAAACAACCCACAAAAAAAAAAAAAACCCACCAAAAAAAAAAAAAAACCACCAGCAAAAAACACCACCAAACAACAAAAAAACCCCCCCAAAACAGAACAAACAAAACCCAACAACAACAAAAAACCAAACCAAAACAAACCCAAAAAACCAACCCAAAACTGTTCGGACTTGTTTGACAGGTTGCTTGATGTGATTTTTGGACTAACAGAAAATAATGTTTGTCAATGTTCTTTTATGGGACAGCTAAGTACTGATAAGACAGTTGAAAACGTGGAATGCGTATATTTTCATGCACATAACAAAACTTGTATGTGGAAAAAGTGTAATAAAAAAAAGAGCAAATGTCTGCATTGCCATATTTGGAGTTGTAGGACCCCTAAAAACTTCGTCTGTGAACTTAAGAGGGAGAGGGTTGAGCTGCGATGCTTCTGTGCTAAACAGAATTTTATGTAAAGAGATTATATTCTCCGTGTGTGAAGCATAGCAGCCACAAGCTATTCAGGTTATTTTTTTTAACAAGTATGTACTTTCACAACTTTTAGGTAATATAATTCAGACACTGGTGGCAACTGAAGATGTCCATGGTAACATCTCTTTTGTTTATTATGAAAATATTTTAACTTCATGCAAGAGGTGTGGGCATCTGACCTATTGACAGTTGGTTTGGTTTCCCAAAAATTTAGGTTAGAAGCATTAAATGTTGCAATTAATATCACTGGCCTTCAATATACCTGACTTTTCTGGTAGATGAAACATACTTGATCCTCGTTTCCCCTGAAACTACGAAACTTCTTAACACTGCACCATTTTCTCTTAAATTCTGTGGTCTGTGTAGGAAATGCAGGTGACAACAGTGACAACAGTGGATCAAAACAGTTACCTTGTCAATTGTATATAAACTTGACTGGATATTCTCTACAGCATATTGCAAAGTATTGTTCAAAGGCATGCACAGGATTGCATGTTGGTCTGGTAGACAGGGAGGAAAAAATGTTTTTTAGCATGATGCTGCGTTGGTCAGTGACTGCAGACAAAATTACAGATATGTCTAATTTGGGGTGAGTCTGATTCAGGACAAAAGTTTTTAACTGAATGCTAGCACTTACTAATATGGTTAGCAAGTAGGGGTGTCTAAACAGAACACAGGTATGCCTGATATGAGACTGATTCGCGCCAAAGGGCTCCAAAGCCAAGCCTGCAAACAGGGGAGCT
>NW_010108307.1:0-24192 GCF_000699245.1 Pterocles gutturalis | reverse complement strand
AGCAGGAAAAACTAAAATATTTGTGCATAAATGCTAGGCAACAGACACCATGACAGAGGGGTGTGAAGTTGCAGATGTGAAACTGAGTTTAGAAAGAGCAGAAATATGGTAGGTTAGCAAATATGTTTGGAATTCAGGTACAGGAGTATATGCCTATTTAGGAATAATAAAAATGGAAGCTAAATGGTGGAATAGCACCAAATAGTAATTAAATTTATAAGAAGGAAGGAAAGACGAAAGGACAGCATAGATTGAAAATTGTTTCTTTGGAATAAAATAATTCTAGGGGAAGAGAAGGCTGGTAATTGAATTCTACTGAGGTAATCTAGGCATTTAAATCCTTGGGTTTAGGTTTAGATGTGTAATTCTTTAGAGAGGACTACTACTAAGAACTGTGTCATTGCAGAGACTTATTCTCCAGTTTATAGCTGAGAAATTAAAGTTCTAGTAACCAGAGCAGGACACAAACATTCCTGTGTATTCTGCATTAAAAATTTCTTCATCTATGAGACACTGAAGCGGGAAGTGTGGATACCAGCTTGGTTAAGTGGTGAGAGCATTATTAGAGATGTGAGTCTCAAAAATAATGATGAGTATTCATAACTAGATTCAGACAAAGCAGAAGAATAAACAGTGCCTTGGTTCTGTAGGTGCACTTTCGGGTTCCGAAGAGAACAAACAAATAGGATTACTTTAATAAAACAAGATGAACTGTAGAGCCCAGAGATTGAATGAAGAAAAAGGTCTGGAGGTTATTAAAAATAAAAATAATAGAATTAAGAGGAATCTCTGCCCTTAAGAAAGAAAAATTGGAGATGTACTGCGCAGGGTTATCTGAGTGAATAAGCACCTTTGCAGTTAGAGATGGCAGAGTCTGCAAGCACTGGGGAATGGGGAAGCAGATTCACAGATAGCACTATGTGGGAATAGAAATAAAACTGTAAAGATACCGAGCTGATACTTTGCAATGACTGTTAAATGGTAAAAAGTTCTTCAGATTTTTTTAGTGTAAAAAAGGTAAGACCTATGTACAGTGAAGGTGTGCTTGAGATTGAGGGTGATTTTAGTAAGCTCCCCAAACTAAATGAATACTTTGCTTCTGTTTTCAGTAAGGATAATTATAATAGTCACAGAGCAGAAGCAAGGCGGGTAACAGAAATGAATATATGGAAAACGAAGTGATCATGAAGAGGTAGAAACAAGAATTTACAGGCTTATTGTCTACATGTTGATGCAATCAGATGGTCTTTTAAAAATTCTGAAAGAACTGGTACTTAAAATCCTTTGACAAAGAGCTGTGTCCCCTCCCATCCCCTTGTGCACCCCCAGCCTACTCGCTGGTGGGGTGGGGTGAGAAGCAGAAAAGACCTTGACTCTGTGTAAGCACTGCTCAGCAATAACGAAAACATCCCTGTGTTATCAACACTGTTTCCAGCACAAATCCAAAACTTAGCCCCATACTAGCTGCTATGTAGAAAATGAACCCTATTGCAGCCAAACCAGCACAGGGGACAGAGTGGGGAAAGAGAAAAGCTTGACACTGTTCAAGCATTCTTTAGTAATAACCAACATAATCATGTGTTATCAATGCTGTTTTAGCCACAAAGTCAGAACACAACACCATACAGGGTGGTGTGAAGAAAGCTAACTCCATCCCAGCCAGAGCCTGTACAAAGAGGAAGGAAAAATGATCTTGGCAATGCAGAACTATTTGTCTTGGCACAGTGGCATATGAGGATTTAGAAAAGATCTTTGAAGGAATAGATAAAGATGCGGAGCTAAATGAAAAAGGGGATAAAATGCAGCGTGGATTTACTAAAGATAGCTCATCACTGTCTAACCTCTTAGCTTTTTCGATGAGAAAACTGATTTTCAGGCAAAGTAAATGTGTCAGATTTCCTCTATCTGGAGTTCAGTTTAGCATTGATGTGACAACCCATGAGAAGTTGTAGGGTCAAAGGGAATGCTCGTGGGGAGGGTTGGCAATAGTTACTGCTCAAAGCATCTTGCTTGTAATCCCGGGACTGGGGGAGGAGAGAGGCAAAAAAGCAATTGAATTATTTGAGAATTAGTTGTTGGACTAGCCTTGTGTTATATTTTAATGAAAGATCTTGGCAGAAGTATTGAGTGTTTGTTTGTTTTAATTTTAATTCAGTAACTTTCATAAAAAGGTTAATGTGGTATAGTGCATCTAACAGGAAAAGATGGGAATTCATATCTATCAGTTGTTATTTAGGTGGACTATGGGGTTGTTTTTTTTTTTTAGTTTTTATTTTCCCCTTTTCCTGCAGTATTACTGTGACAACCACTGCCAGCAGGATGTTGGATATGAGTCACTAATAGTCCTGGAATGGACTGTTGAAAAAGCTACTTGAGACTAGATGGTATCAGTCTAAGAGTAGCTTCATACTTTTTCATAGTTTATACAGTCTTCTTAATATGTGGTATATTGCTGACAGAGCTATTGGCTGTCTATTTCTTTGCTCTTTATACCTAATAAACATTTGACAAAAGTCACCCTTGAAAAGTTCTGCTGAGGTAAATTGAAGTGGATTTGCAACAAAAGTGAATTTTGACCATTTTTTTCCTGCTCTCCCAATTAATATGACTTGTGTTCTATAACAGTGTCTGCCTTTATTTTTCACTGCTTATGATTTGTAAAGGAATTTATTTCATTTTGCAATTTCAAACAGTTTTGTTGTTGATTTTTTTATTTTAAGACCATAAATTGTGGATCCTGTTGCCTTGAAATTGCTGCCACTGTTCTAGTTGATTTCATTTGGTGAGGATCAAGTCCTTCAGGCTTCTGAAAGTTTGAGAGTCCTTCTGTGTGTTTGATCTTGGTTTCATGAGATGTATCACTGTATCTTTTTAGGTATACACGAGCAAAAACTCAGATTGAAGGTACATAGTGGAGTAAATGATATATAGCCTTAACTTAAAAGAATCTGATATGCACTGAAGTGAAACCTCAGGAAAACTGATGTCTTAAAAAAATGACTTTTAAAGAAATAAAAAAATTGAAAGCATAGTGATGCATGGTTAAGGCCAATTGTGTACCTCATTATCTCTGCATAGTGACACCAATATCAGATTTGTGCCACGTAGTAACAGCAGCTCAATTATCTATTTTCTTTTTCAGGTTCACTGTTAAAGGTCTCTCACTTTCCCTTTGATACTTCAGAATTTATTTAACCAATTAAGAAGAGTGGAATTTAAACATGAATTTTCAGATACAACCAGGGCTGCTGAAGCAGGAGTTTCTTTGAGAACATGTCAGATTGATGTATTTGTTTCATATTTAGTGTCTGCAATTATAAAAATAATCTTTTTACTAGCCTTTATTTTGCCTGATCATATCTATGTAACTCTGCCATGTTTTGGCAGACTATAGCACATTAAAAGCTTTAGAAAGTAAGTTTAAAATCTAAATGCAGAGAGGTAACCATGACTGAATTACTCTCCTGGGAGGAAAATGCTCTTAGAGTGCCTATTGAAATCAGCATTATCATTTCAAATACATGTCAAATATGAGTCATTTCCTAGTTTAGGCAAAATTTCTTTATAAATCTTTAAATCTTCCAGTTCTTTCAAGAAAAGGTTAAAGTACTTATGATTTAATGAGACCGCTTTACATCATAACTGTTTGACTATCAAGAGAAAACTTGTCCTTTTCAATTTGTGAAATCCCTTTATTTTCTGCACAAGTTTTTGAATACTTTAAAGTTTATATTAAAAGCAAAGAACCTGAGACTTAAAAGCAGGGAGGAAAACATTTACTCTATACAATCTCTGTGTGTATATTACTAAATAAGAGGTATTTTAAACTGTGTATTTCCTAAGTTAGTAAGGACATGAGAAAACAAGGAAGCATTTTAATTTAACAAATCACTTTGATCTCCTGTTTGAAGTAATCACTTGCTATCTGTTAGGAGTAGTTTTATCATTCCCAAGAAGGGAGGGGAGAGTTTGCATTAATTTTGCATATTAGAGCTTCATGTCTATTAATTGCACTTGTATGTTGAAAATATTTAGGAGGATACAGTCTGTCCATATGATTGGTGCTATGCTCCCAACAGACCGCAGAAATAAAACACTTCACAGTCTGTATAATTTGTCTGAGTGTCTGTTTAGAGAACTGTTCACAGAAACAGTGAGCATAGCTCTCTTGGCAACTGGTTTGTCATTTAATCTGCTACGGTTGCAGGCCATTCAGATACTGCTGCTGAACTTGCAGCCTTGGGGTTGTTTCATAGTAGGAACTTGCTGTGCTGCATCCAGAAATCCTGCTGTGGTGCTTGCCTCTTCTCCTGGCCCATGGGTACTAGGATATCAACTGTTTGTGTTGATTTTAAAGCTCTTTGTGGCTATAACTTCAGCTTCTTGGGAAAGTGGGATATATCCTAGATGCCTCTATCTTCTCTTCACTTGTACAGTCTCTTAAACAACTTCCTTTCTTGTCTGAATATGGGTTCAGGCACATTCTTGCATATTTGCAGATTTAGATTTACAGTCTAACAGCTGCATGGGAACATGGGCCAAGATTTTAATTTCAGAGAATGCCAAAAATGCAGGTTTTGTCAATGCCATCTTGACTACACTTCTGGAAATAGCTCATGTTGTTTTCAATTGCAAATGCAAATCACGCTGAAGTCTGCTCAGACTCTGTGTTGTCTGCGGTAGGAATGGTATTAAGCTATTGTATGACCGATGCTGGGAGGAGGTAGTACTGAACGGTTTGCAGAAGCTATGCCTGATTTGTCTACAGAGTTTCAGGTGAGGATTGAAATCCATCAAGTTTCAATTTGTTTCACAAGCAGTTAGGTTTTTATACAAAAATATGTGGCAGTGATGGTTCAGAAGTTAATGTTTACGTAGTTGAGTATTTTTCTTATGCCTACTACTTTGTGGTTAACACATTTAGACTGCTACCTTATTACCTGTTCCTTAACAATTTTGGGATCCTTTTGTAACTTTGAAGTAAGCTTTGACTTTTACTGTCTGAATGTGTTAACTCCATCCTTTTTCACCTCATTAACCAGTGTTTTCAAGCCTATATGAAATGTTAAATAGCAGAGTTTGTTGGAGTTATTTACTGATAAACTTTTGTCTGTGTGAAATTTGACCATCTAATCTCTACAGAGTTTGAAAACCTTCTGGAAAGGCAGTACTATTATCAGGTCTTCCTTATCCACGTGGATCTTAAGTACTTCGAAGAACTCAAAGTCAGATCTTGATTTCCTTCCACAAAAGCCATGTTGCCTTTTCCAGTGTACAATAATTATCCATGTGCTTTTCCAGCCAGTTCACCCTGTATGGACTTGTTTTGATGGATTATCAGAACAATTGCTCAAAGACCCAGTTCACGCAGCATGTCTATAATTTTAATTTCTGAATTATTCTTTGGTCTATGCAGGGCTAATTGAAAATTGTATTTTCTGTTTCTGCTGCTTTTCTGATCTCCCACTGAATCTGAAGGTGGTGGTTTTTCTTTTTTATTAAAAAAAAAAAAAATGAGCTGAGATACCAGCTTCTGTAGTAAGTTGTAATACAGTTAGCTCATTTACTTTATCAAAATTTGAACTTTCTTTAAGGTATAGCAGCACTTTCAGTGGTATGATTTACGTAGTTCCTGACATTCAGGTTCAAACATCTTGGGCTTCAGATTTCAAAGATAAGCTTATTTTGTCAGTCTACAGTCTACATGCATGCTTAGTTAGGATTTTTTTTTTTTTTAGATACTTTAAAATTTTTTCCCTAAACTTGATTAGTTTCTTTCCTAATTTGATAAACAAATAAACTGACCCCATTTGGATGTAGGAAAAGCTTATCCTTCTTTGATTCTATCTATTCCAGAAAAGTGTCTCAATTCTGAATTGGCCTAAAACTTTTTTCCACGCACTGTTTGGTTATGTGCAGAATCATGCAACCTTGCTTGTCTGAGCCTTTGTGATACGGGCAGCATTTCGAAGAGTGGCAGTGGCTTTGATCTTCTGCTTCCTGAATTAAAGACAAAATGATTTCAACATGAACCTCTCCTCTCTCCTTTCTGATGGTATTTAGGTATACCCTGTGATTGTAGATGGCCTATATATCTTGTGAGGTTCATTGTTGTTGTACTTGTAGGCAAACCAACATGTGATAATCAGTGGCAGCATAGATGAAACTATCAGTATTGCTCCTAATCTGACATTTCAGAACTGCAAGCTTCCATTTCATTCCACTGAAATTCTGACCCTGACGATTCATCCTCAGTACTCAGAGGTGTGTGACGCCTCCTTTCTAGCTTGATGTCCATGTCCCGTGGGACTTATGTGGTTCTTGGAGTCAGAACTGGTCAAAAGAAAAAGTGTCTCATCTCTCTGAGCTTCTCTAGGTGCCCTGCGTGAGTCTTGAGAGTAGATATTTTGTTTCTTCAAGTTAATACTTAATTTGTGCCTTAAGCGTGTACCGCTTGTCTGTGAAGCATGTAATTATGTATGTAACAGGTCAGTAAACTGGATTGCCACTCTTCTGCTGGACTTCTACGTGCATTTTATTATAGTTGAAGGCCTTTTATCCTTTTCCTTAAGTTGTATTTGCTGGCATACTCATGTTTGCTGTTGATCAGTAATCTTCTTGGCCTTCCTGTGCCTTAACTCAAGGCCTGTAAACTGAAGTGCACAGGAAACTACTATGAATGTTCTGAGCAGCCTCCTCAGGTCCTCTCCTGACCCATCTCCAACAAAACACGGTTGAGAGAGCTGCTATATAAACATTTTCCTTAGCTTTTTCCAAAAATAAGGTACCAACAATAAGCTACCAAAACACAGTCCTCCTAAGTCAGCTTTGGTCTATGTTCAGCTAACAGCACAGTTGGGATCTATGGCAAAGCTTTGCTGGTAGGATGATTGGTAACTCTGGAGAAAAGCTGTTATTATCAAAAAAAGAAAGTTGAAGCTTACAGTGGATTGTCATAAGGAGAGTTGGAGAGTTACAGTACAAAGGAATAGTTGAATGATGGTTTATAAAGGACTTTGTGGTGGAAGGAAGAAAGCAGAGCACAGAGGAGGAGAGAAGGGCCTGAAGTAAGGTTGTTGGGAGGAATATGAAAGGAAAGAAAGGCAGAATTTTGCAAATCATTGACCATGAAGAGAAACTAAGCCTTGAAAGAAAAGATGAGACTTTATTTGCAGAAGTCCCTTAACTGGATACATGAAACTTCTGTTGCGAGACATTCAGAGGGCAAGAATAATTGCTTTCTTCTTATGTAAATCATCACAAAAAAAAAGACAGCGGGATGGATTTTCAATCATCTAGTCCCAGCAGAGCTGTTCAGCCATTGTGGAACCAATGTATTCTTGCATTAAATTTGGGAATGACTTACAAGTACTGAGCAGTGCAAAGTGGTGCAAAATTCTTCACATATAATCAATTCAAAAGGCTAGAATTTAATATACAGTTGATAGTGTAGTAACGGGTTAATAATTGTACATTACTAAGAGCTTCCTTTGTTTGTGTGGGTATCTGCTTATTCTTTGACTAGTGAAGCACAGAGACTTTATTCAGAAGGGACGTTTCATTTGACATCTACATCTCATTGCTAATTTACATGATTACAAGTAGTTCAGGAAAATTCAGAATCAGTAGTTGTACTGTATTTTAAATGGAGGGGGCAGAGAAAATGTGCGTTGTTATGAGATTATCTAAAATGTACTTTCAGACCTTTTGTTTCAATTAATTTTGGCAAATCTGTGTAACTTTTTTAGCTGCTAAAAAGCAGCTTGTTGAATCCTTAACACTTGTCTGCTTTCATGTTACTATAGGGATCATCAGATCTTTAATCTGATTTGTTCTGTGACTTGGGGAAAATAGAGTCATTATGCTGCAAGAAAGCAATTGTTTTCCATGTATTTTCAGATCTGATGACTAGGGTCCTCTTATTACGTTTTATTGTTTGGAACTCATTTGCAGCAAAAGAGTCACTTGTTAAACCTTTACATGTAAAAAGAGGCAAGATTGATCGATGGTTAAAATAGTAGTTAGGGCAAAGCTTATTTGTTAATTACTTTAGTTTTTAACAGTATCTGTATTTGCAATTTTGAGCTCTTGGGTTTTTTCTGCCCCTCCCCTGCCCAGATATGTTTATTCTGTCCTGAAGCATCAGTAGTAGATGAGAGCTCTACTGACACAGGCAATAAAGAATATTTTTATTGGTACTGTGCTGGTTGGGGTAGAAAGTGGCAGAGCTGTAGTGAACCATTTTAATATTACTTGATACTGCTGAAATACTGGTGAAGTACTTGCCAACAAAAGATTAAATGAAAATTGCCAATCTGTAAATGGAATGCATACTCTGTAGCAAAAGGCTCACTGATCTCTGATTCAACTGTTTATTTTAAAACAATATTTACTTTAAAAAATACTAGTTCTTTAAAAATACAAACCATTTCAAAAGCTGTCTGTTTTTATATCAGTTTTAGGAGTCATAAGATCTTTGGTCTTGTTTATCAGTATGGGTTATATCGCTCAGTTTTTAACACAATACTAAAATTACCTCTGCCCAAAAAATGAATGACATACATGATTCTTGTTTTGGATCTTCTGCTTGCTGTTACTTGTATTTTTGCATCTTGAAGGCTTTATTCATGAAATAGCTATTAGTTTTTCTTAAGCCTGTAAACAACTTTATGGATTGACTGCATTTCAGTTGCTTTCCGATTTCACTGTTGGGGATCGAATTTGTATTAATACAGAGCTTGTTCTTGAAGAGAGTTAATTGCTTCAGAAACATTCCAGAGTTCCATGTTTTTCTTCCCCCTCCCTCCCCCCCCCTTTTTTTTTTTTTTTAAATTTATGTTGTTCTTCAGGGAGTTCAAGCTGAACTAGTGGATCTATGCACAAAAAGAATCATAGAATCATATCACAGATGTGTTTAAGTTGGAAAGGACCTTAAAGATCATCCAGTTCCAACCCCCCTGCCATGGGCAGGGACACCTCCCACCAGCCCAGGTTGCTCAAAGCCTCATCCAGCCTGGCCTTGAACCCCTCCAGGGATGGGGCATCCACAGCTTCTCTGGGCAACCTGGGCCACTGCCTCACCACCCTCACAGTAAAGAATTTCTTCCTAATATCTAATCTAAATCTAACCCCTTTCAGCTTAAAACCGTTACCCCTCGTCCTACCACTACACTCCCTGATCAAGAGTGCTTCCCCATCTTTCCTGGAGGCCCCCTCTAAGTACTGGAAAGTACAAGTACAGGAAAGACTTGGGTTGAAGGAAAATGATTTCCCATTGAGAAGGGATTAACATTGTAGGAGACAGTGAAAAAGAAAAGTGAAGGAGGGCAAAGAGAAAAGCTAAATATCTTTTATACAAATGCTAGGAGCATATGTAATAAGACTGCTGAATTGGAGTGACATGTTTTCAAGGATAAGAATAATATTATTGGAATAAGAAAGACAACCAGGAAAATGAAGGGGGATTTAAAATGCCAAGATACACAGTTTTAGTGAAGGGAGAGCTAATATAAAGCTGGGAGACATGTAACAATATTGCTGAGGGATGATACTCAGTCTGCAGTAGGAAACACTCTGGCTCCCTGCACACCTCTCTCCCCCCTGCTTTTTTTTTTTTTTCCCTTCTTTTTAAACAAAGTTCAGTGGTTTGCATACAAGGTAAGGACAATTTCTTGGCTGTTGCGTTAGACTTGCAGGTGGTCAGCAATAAAAATGTTTAAGACATAAAATGGGTCCCTAGGAAAACCAGAATTTTGTTTTGAAGAATGCTGGGGTATTGAGGAGACAGTAGGAAGAGAGATTGCTAGAGATCAGTTAGGATACTGTGTTTCCCCTGTTGCTGAAAGATTTTTGCCTTTATACTGTTATTGAAACAGTATAGAATGTTGTCACTGTTGTCAGGGAAAGGTTGCAAATATAAATCTGTATATGGAGATAAGAAACCAAATGATCATAAAATAGTGAAGTTTGAAATGGTCGTGGGGTGGGGGTATGTGCTAGATGGAGGAAGCAGCCCTAAAGTTATTGATTTTTAGCAAAGCCAACTTTGAAGGAAAGCAAAATACTCCTGGGATTTTTGTCTGAAATCCTGTGATGAATGGGAAATCCACTCCACACAAGTAGAGAGTACGTAGTGTATAAAACACATAGAGAGGCTGCAATTAAAATTCATCCCAGTTAAGTCAAGAAAAGGAAAGGCCGATATGGGCCTGAGGCAAAAGAAGGAAAGGCAAAGAGACAACTTGCCCCTCCTGACCTTATGCTTTTTCCTTCCCCTTCGCTGTTCTTTACCATTTCTTCTGCTGTCCCTTTATCCTCTCCAGCCCTTCTGTTTTAAGACACTTCTGTGGCTGTGGTCCCCTGATGAGGTATCTTCCTCAAGTCTGTGTTTTTTGTACACTGGATTTTTCAGAGCATGGGCATCACTGTTCAGAGTGTTCGTAACATGGGCATGAGTCTCTCTCCCCACTTCCCCCCAAAAATATTTCCACTGTGCATCCCCTTAAATGTGGTTGCAAGCTGTATGTATGACATTTCTTCTTCTCCAACTTGTTTATCTGTTTGTGGCTCTGGAATGATTTCAGAGGGAAGGAATGAGGGAGCTGGAGCTGGGGAGGACAAGCAAGTGGGTATGTAGCAACTCATGTAGACAGTGGGGCTGTATGAAAATTTTTAGAAGAAGACACTGTGCTTCACTGGAGCATCTACCACTTAAATGGCTGGAGTTCTGTGAGAGGGAAGGGTCAAACAATCACATAGATGGTTGTAGGTGGTGTTCCTTTATTTCGTGCAAAGTTTGGGCACAAATCAGGTCTTGTTTGGGATGCAGTATGGAAGATGCTTTATTGTCCAACATCGTATGTACACACATTGTCAGACGTCTTGTTTTAAAGTGTAAAGAACAGCTGTGAGGAAGAAAGTAAATTTAACATATTTGAGGTCTGAATCTTGGCAGATATAAAATGGCGTTGCTGAAGCTGAAAGCAGTTTGTAGTAGCTGAAGATCTGGCCCTTAGTTAAAGCAAACAGTTTGAACAAATGTTGATCTGGCATTTTATTTTTAAAAGGCGAACAAAGTTGATAATAGCAAAACTGGATTTCAGAGAGAGATTTAATGGGACAGTGATGAAAGATCAAGTGGTCTTTTTCTGTCAGTCAATCTATATTCTCTCATTTTCTTTTTTTTAAGTCACAGTGATTTATTAACTGCAGAAATTGGCAACAGAGAGAGAGGATGACCATGTGGTCTTATTGCATCCAGCTGATGACCACTTCCGAAGATGGTATGAGGGATCATAAAGTTTAGTTCCATGTGTATTGTGATGATAGTTGCATCTATATTTAAAGCTTTCTGTCACTGAAGCACTCTTGGTGTTGTCAGATGTCTATTGGACTGGATGAGCTGCAACTTCTTGCAATTGAATGTCAATAAGACCAAAGCAATTTTGGTTGATTCATAGCACCAGCTTAAGCATATTCACTTGCACAGATTACATTTGACAGATAGTTACCTTCAGCTGAACTCTGTGGTTAGAAGCCTTGGTATACTCTTGACAGTGAGCTTAGAGCTGATGCCTTATGTTTATTTCATATCCTGTTTTTGCCTTCCTAATACTGCATGTGTATGTCTATATTTAAATAAATTCACAGCTGAAGTACTAGTCACTCCACTTGTTATCTTTGGACAGAATATTGTGATGAGTCAATTTCAGTATTTACAAAATGGTGTTTCTTCCCATTTTGGCAGTTTTAATTTCAAATGCCATCTAATCGAGGATTTTTTTTATCAGGAACGCTTGGAAAAGTGTCTGTCAAAGTCTAACAACAGAGTAAAAGAAAGAAAAAAGTAGAGGATAAAGCCAAAGATGAAAAGGTATTCATTCTTTTGGGATGTTTTCCTGGTACTCTAGCAGTTTGCTGGCCTGCAGGAAAATATATTAAACAGTGTGTTCTTACCCTGTTGTATTAGCGAAAGTTAAAATCCTCTGGATTCTGCAACAAGATTGTGCAGTGTCATTGAATACTGATATGTGTGTGTGCATCCCCTATAAATCTCATAAAGAAAGGCATCTTTCCAGGTCTTTGCTTATAATGGTCCTAAAATAGCCTGTGTTAAAATACAGTTTAATTCACTAATTTGGTTAGTTGATCCTGCTTATGGTGAGCTGTGGTGGTTTGGGCCCAGCTGGCAAGAGCCACCATGCAGCTGCTTGATCACTCTTCTACCTTCCTCCCACTAGTGGGATGGGGAGGAGAATCAGAAGACAAAAGGGTAAAACCTCATGGGTCGAGACAAGGGCTGGGATCACTCACCAGTTATGGTCACAGGCAAAAAATACTCGACTTGGCGAAAAAAATCGGTTTATTATCAATCAAATCAGAGTAGTATAATGAGAAACAAAACTAAATCTTAAAAACACCTTCCTCCTACCCCTCCCTTCTTCCTGGGCTCAACTTTGCTCCCAGTTTCCTCTAACTCCTCCCCATGTCCAGCGCAGGGTGATGGGGAATGGGGGTGGTGGTCAGTTAATTGCACGTTGTCTCTGCTCTAGCGCACCTCCTCCACCTCTTTTTTCACTGACCCTCGGTGTCCGCGTAGTTTCTCTCCCATCCCGCTCCTCTCTTTGCTGCAGGTCTGCAGCCCATTTCCCCTCCCCACCCCTTAACTATGTTACCACAGAGGTGGATCCACCATCACTGATGGGCTTGGCCTTGGCCAGTGGTGGGTCTGACGTGGAGCCGGGGAAGCTCCCAGCAGCTCCTCACAGGAGCCACCCCTGTAGCCCCTCACCCTGCTACCAAAACCCTGCCACACAAACCCAGAACATAAACTTAGGTATATCTTAGGTATATTGAAACTTCATTTGGAGCATACTGAAGAAGAATTAAACTTTTGAATTATTTCAAACTTTCAAATTATTTCCCTGTGCAAGCTCCTAGTCAGCTTAAAGCAGCATCCTGGTTTTGAAGAAAAGTTCAGTGATTTAATGTCAAATAGCTTGTGTGTATACTGTTTCCATTCACTCAGAACTTCAGTTCCTGTTTTAAAGGCTGAAGGTGATTTTCCTGTAGAACTTAAGGAGGTGCTAAAAGGGAGATTTTGGGGTTTTTACTTCCTTCTCTTAGTGAGGAATAGGAATGCAACACTCTAGATTTTTGATACGAATGAACTCAAAATCCTTAATAAATTAAAACACTTGTAATTGCGTATTTCATCTAGACTCTAGTGAGAGGGCAGAGTTTACTTTATATTTTTGTCTACAGCTTGATAGTAAATCTGAGCCTAGAACTATGTTGGCAGGGCTTCCTTCTAAAAATGACAGAATGGTTGGAAGTGAAGGCATCTCCCCTAACCATGAGTGCTAACTTAAGCACTTTCTTTTTTAAAATCATTGTAATAAAGTCCTGGACCATGCTGTTACTTAAGTCAGTGGCCCCAAGCTCTCTTTGTTCTCTTCCTGTGAAATGCTCTTTGGCCTGAGAACCAAAGATGTGTGAAAAGCGTCACACTGAAACCTACACAGATGCCAGGGTTTCAGCTTGCCTCTATCTTTGTGTACTCTTTTGCTTCAAGCTTGCAGCCAAGTTGCTTCAGAGGCTTGAAATACAGAGAAGTGGGTAGTAAGTTTAGGTTTGCTTAGAGCTGCAGAGTTGTTGTAGCTTTAAAATGTCATTTTTTTGCCATGTGAGGGTAGTACAGGGTTTGAATGTAGAAACACAGGAATTTAGTAATGTGAGAATAAAGTCATTTAATAATAGCAGATAAAGTACGTTTTATTAAAAGCCTATCTTTTGTATTTCTATAAGATAATGGGCAAACAGTCTACAAACAGCACTGAAGATCTTAAGGAACTGTAATGGCTATGTAAGATAGTTCTCCTTTTCTCCTGTACTTGGTAAGAAAGAGAAATGCATCTGAAATTGAGATAGGGTTCTAGCTGAAGCAGCACCAAGCTTATTCGCAAACTCATCAGGAAGTTCTTTTACTGGTATAGAAGGTGCAATTCGTCTGTCAAGTGTTATGCAGATAAATTATCTGAACTTGCTTGTCCTCCTGGATACTATTCTTTGATTTCCACACCCCTCCCTTCCCTCTTTTCCTCATCCCTATTAACATGGTTGTTAACATCTTTTTTTGGTCTGTCTGAGAACAAGATCCCAGACAAATTCTTCCTGACATATTCTTGTTCTCATATGTTTGCTACATAAATTCATTATCTGTTGCCAAGCTTTAGATCTGCCAAGTTCCCTCTGTGTTGTCTCAATTTTCATTCCAAAAAAAAAAAAAAAAAAAAAAAGTAAAGAGCAAAAGACTAAAAGTGAACTCTTTTTTATCTTAGGGTTGTAAGCTTTGTCTCTGAAAGGGAGAAAAAATATTAAAAAAAAAAAAGAGCACAGAGGCATTTGATGTATGTAAGACATCTGCCCAAACAACCACAGCAATAATGTCATCACTGCCAAAATGTACTTACGCTACAAAAATGTATGATAGTGCTTACTCCTGAATTATCCATTCAGCTTCGGTTTTAAATTTGGGTTAGGCTGTATGTGGTGTGTTGCAGGGAGAGATAAGCAATAAGCAATATAAGACTGTACGAGCAGGCTGTGCACCAGTGCTGGTGAGGCGTGTGGAGTAGGAGGTGGATGAGTGTGGTGTGGAATCCTGACCCATCTGCAGAGGTTAAGCTGTGGAAACTACCACACCTCTTTATTTTCTAAAGCAGTCATAAGGTGGCTGACAGATTACCTGAAGGCTTGAGAGGAGTAGAGGAATTTTGGGATAAACCATTTATTTTGGTCCTTGTTTGTAATAGTGTTTGAGAAAAATAGTCCTTGGGGGCATAGGATCTGCTCCCATGTGTATTCCCCATTGTTTTTTTTAAAAAAGCTAACTGTAAATATGGTAGATTAAAAAGGAGAAATAAAAATTAGCACAATAATGCAAAATAAGAAGAATAAGGCAGAACTGGGGGGTAGGAAAAAGGAGACTTTGAGACAGATATTCAAGATATGTAAATTCTTCAATTTATTCAGTGAAGGAAGGTGTTGAATTGTGGCAGAAAGTTGTCTGACATTTCTGGTGCATCAATTTAGGGGCACATAGATACACAGATTTTTAAAAATATGTAAAATGCACCATTGTGGTTTTTGGTCACTAGCTCTTCTTAAACCACAGCTGAAAATAAACTTGCATTTATGCTAATGGTTTAATCCTATTTTTTCCCCAGAATTCTATTTGTTCACTTTGTGTTGCTTAAGTCCGTATCATTGAGCTTTCCTCTTTACAGAAATTCACTTAGGAAATATTAAAGCTGTGTGGAAGCCTTTGTAACTGCAGCTTCAGCAAGATTTGCAATTATGCAAGAAAATACAGAAATACATACTTGTGTGCATCTCATTTCTTTGATATGCAAAAAAACCTTTACTGTATCTTTTATTAACTGTTACACTTCTGTTTCACACCTGCTTTTTGAGGAGTAGAGATGTGAACCTGCCTGTCTCCCAGTGGTACAATATGCCGTATATCTTTATATGAGCAGGCAAATAGAGCATATTTAGACAGGTTGAAGGTGAAAAAGATTTTTATGCTCAAGTTTCTGATTAGACCATTATAACAGCATCACTAATTCCCCTTCTTCCATCTATTGTCTTCCCTCATCTGTTGTCAGCAGTGACCATTGTTGATTTGTTGACTCTATTAAAGTATTCAAGGAAGCCACAGGCCTGTCATTTTGGTCATAACCTTAATCTGTTTTCTCACCTTGGGAGAAAATGTGTTAATACACTGTCGGTTTCTATAGAATTAACTCATTGAAAAAGTTGTTGATGCAATGCGTTTAGAAGGAAAAAGGTTTTCTGAATCTTGGTTGTTTTAACAGACAGCAAGCTATGTTTAAGTACCAACTTTTATAAGAACGATACCAAATTAAGTGTCAGTAAGCAATTGTAACAGTATGTTGCATAGTACCATAATTTTGGAGCTGAATGAGTTGCAACTTCCCCTGATTTCTCATAATCTCTGATTCCTCGTTATTTCTGAATGATTAAGCAAATCATTTATGCTAACTCCTGCTCTCATTTACACCTCTATAAAGGCTGTAACTTTATTGATTCTGGAGTTGCTTTAGCAACTCCCCTTTTATAGCAGCTAAGGGGAGGGGTCATTTCTGCCAGTTTGCTGATCTGGAAAATAATGGAACTTTTTTTTTTGCGCCTTACAGGTAAATTGTATAGCTATCTAACTGCTCTTCATAAAGCACTTTAAGATTTTCATATTGTGTATTACCTTCCTTATAATAAAATTATGTCTATTTCTGAGAAACTTCTTGCTGTGCGAATAGAGCTTATTTAAGGGATCAACTAATGCAGACTTTTTGTACAGTTTATTGTTTGTTCACTTATTTGGAGGAGAATTTGTGTGTTTTCTCATATTGAGAAACAGGCTTCATGTTTTAGTTTGTATTTTAATTTTAAATTTAGCTTGCATTTGCAACTAGCTAAATTTGCATTTTTAACTTAAATATCAGCTTGCTTTTTTTTTTTTTTTATAATTTTAGTTTGCAGATACCTGATACTTGAAAGAATTTTGTTCATTGTCTGGTACATATCATAGATCCCTGAACTGCTTCTTTTTCATCTTATTTGAAAATAGTGGTGTCTATTGCCTGTACTGGAATGTATTCCATTTCCTAGTGTTTGCCTGGAGATGAATTTTTGGTCCGTGTCCTTGTTTTATATGTGTCGGTCATTCCTGCCTCTGCCATCTGAGACTTTCTTTGATGGTACAGATAGTCATAAGAGCTGAAGTTACAGTTGAAGTGTTTGCCATCACTAAGTTGGCTGGATATCTAAATAGGCCAGAGTTGATATCATTTGGCTTGAATGACTGGAAAAGATTTTTTTTCTTTAATTTTTGATGCCAGAGTTCTCTCTGTTGTGGAACTCCTCATTTATGGCCTGCAAATGTGGGAAGAAATCCATCTGGTGTCTTCATCTGTCTTGCCAGACACTGGGATCTAGTTATTAGAACAATAGACAATGAGAAGGAACTTTAAATTATATTTTATGGTTACTAGAAGCTATGATGAATAAGAGTAGAAAGAATGCATATTTAACCAGTAGAAGATATTAATGTTGCCTTGAAATAATTCCACTTAATTTATCTGTAATATTTTAATAAAACTTTACCGTGCCGTTAAATATTGGGATAGGAGAGATAACCTAAAGGGAAACATTGTGCTTACTGAAAACCAGGTATGTCTTTGAAACATATAATAATTGTAAATTCTAGCACATTTGGGGAAGACTACTGCATCTATTGGTTGTATGTCATTTAGTGCAGTGGAGTTTTGATCTCTGGTTAGTGATCTTGAGCTCTGCTATGATATATTTAGGTATTATTAATTATTTTTTAATGGAACAGAAAGGATTCTTTTCCATGTCTCTCCTTCCTATCTTATTTATTAGAAATAATTTTGCATAAGGTATGTGGGTAGTATTAATATTAGGACTTATTTTTAATGGAAAAATCTTACTGATGCAAAAAGGTCATAGTGTCCACTGAAGAATTCACTTACTTGACTTCATTTATTTGGGCTGAAATGATGCAATTCAGTTCTACATGGAAGAGACTAAAATTGTCTCAGTCGCCTTTATATATAAGTAACAGGACATTTTAATGACAGGATGGTTAATGTGTGTGAAGAAAAAGTGTATGTTGCTTAAATGTGCCAGATATCACACATATATATTGTGATACAGTATGCATGTGTGTTATTACCTTAAAGCCAAAACTTTGTAAGCTGTGGTCTCAGAATTCCCTCAAATAGACTTTGGCTTGGAAAGTGCCATTGTAGCTCAGAAAAGAGGGGAATCAATATAATCGTGTCTTGATACCCAGAATGTGTTCTGCCTCTGTGTTAATGAAGATGAATATTGAGCTTTTTTTTGTAAAGGCATATTGATATTTTTAATTGAAATACTAAACATTTTTATTATACGTTATGCTGTTTATTTATACCAGTTAGACTATTTATACATTTGTTATACTATTATACATTATACCTATAGATAACACTACAGTTCAAGGTTTAAAAAAAACCAACAAACCATGGTATCCTTGAATAAATCTATACAGTGGCTGCCTTTGGGGGAAGTACAAGTTTTTGCATTCAAGGAGCAGCTGTACAAAGTCATGCAAAAGAAATCTATGGAAAGCTACTAAATGTATAGAAACCATGGATGGCTGATGAAGTTTCTGAGCTGCCAGTGGTTTGAGGTTGAAAGAGTATTCAGGAGCAGTATCGTATGTACTTACCATACTCCTGTATGCTCCCCTGCTTCTGCTTTTTGCCATAGTTAGTCCATTTGTCTTAGCCAGTACTTCTCTGATGTGCAGTATTGGGTTGTGATGCTTCTTTTTTCGCCACACAGGTTATTGCAATATAGTGGAAGTTTCTGTTGGCAGTTAATACATGACAAAACGGATTTTGATTATGTGACAGCTCTGCCTGATCCAAACCAAGTGGCAAAATTCATGTTAAATTTCATTGTTATGTTTTCATGGGTAGGGTCTGAATAGCACAGATCTTTAGGTGAGAAAACAAACAGTTGTAATGCCTTTTCTGTCCCTATCACATTTTATAAGGAGTAGCTTGTCCTTTCAGTGTGTCCTCCTTCATTCTGCACTACAGTGACCATAGGGCAGGGAATATTTCCTAGGCGGGAAGTGGTTGGATTTGGTATTGCTGGCTCTGATGGGCAATTTGCTTGTGACAGAGGATTGTAAGAGCTTCATCTGGGATGCACTGAAGGAATTTGCCTATCAGCTTATTGGCTCAGCACCTCTCATCTTTGAAATTCTTCTGGATCATAACAAGAATACTGTTAGAGGAAAGATTATGGATATCTTTCACCATCTCAGTTCACCATCAAATGGATTTTCCATTGCTTGGAATTGGTATCAGGCTCTGCATTGGCGGAGGTGAATGCAGCTGTAGAGTGAATTTATCTTAGTAACTAATCCTTGCCACCTCCCTGTGAGGTGACTTGCTAAGTATTTGACAGATGGGGAAGCATGGGAGGGAGAGATGGTTTCAGAGCTGGGATTAGAGTGTTTGTGTCCCAGGCTTCTGGTCCTGTGCTCTGCAGAACCACGAGGCCAGCCTTTCCTGCCCATCTCCTGTTGCTCTCTTAGGGCAAATTCCTATGGAACATCATTAATAACGACAACAGGGGAATAATCCTGTTGTCTTAGGAGTGAAATTCATCTTTTATTTCTGTGTTATGGCATGCAATTTAATGCTAATGGTCAGGAGACCTTAAATAACCACATCAAACAGCTGATTTGGTGCCAGCCTTCCTTCTTTAGCTTAGTCTAAACTGACACCAAACTTTGAGACATTCCTCTCCTCCCACAGCAGAGAGCTGCTGGGATTTTTTTTTTTTTTATACCACACATGGTTTCCCTCCTACATTTTCCTCCCATGTCAGATATTCATCCCCCCTTTAATAACCAGCAGGGGGATCATTACATTGAGCTACTGCCAAATGCATAATGACTGCTGCCTTTGCCTTACACAGTCACTGCACTACTGATATCCCATTCAGCATTGTAAAGTGCTTAGGGCTACCTTGGGGATGTGCTATATTAAACCCAACTATTCTAAATCCTATTTAATACAAAGAGATTGGTGGTGGGGGAGGGAGATTGAAAATTGTCATCAGTCACCTGTTTTCAACAAGTAAAAATACCTGGTCATTTAGGGCCTGATTCTGTCACTCTTAAGTCATAAATAGTCCCATGGATTTTAGTAGGGGTGCAGGAAAGTGAGAATTCTGCTTACCACTGGGGAAGGCAGAATTGGGTCCTATAGAAGCTGCAGCTGGGGTGGTAAGTTTGCAAGGAGCTGTTGGGGGTGAGCGAGCCTATTTCCGAATTCCACTTACAAATGTTTTACAGTGGAAACAGGAAAGAGGAAACATGTTTTGTATTGACTAGAAATAAAGGTGCTCTTAAACTTGTAAAAGACAACATTTTTATTTGAATGATATGACAGAGCTGCCACAGGAGTGTTACCTGCTATAAAGCAAGCTTAAGAATTATTACCTTTATTAGACCAGTGACACTGAGCTTTAGCCATACATTTCTAACTTCTGTCCCTCTACAGAGACAATTTTCTTTTCTTAAATAAACTGTCATGCTAGTGTTAATATATTGTTGGCTCCCTCATACTCTGAGAATACTGCTGATATAAAACATGTATATGTTAGATTGGTAATAGTATCTTTAGTGTAGCTGACTAGAACAAATGTGTTTCCCTCATGGCTGTGCTAATGTGATAAAGGAAAATTGGCTGTTCATCAGCTTTTGGCTGGGTAAAGACAGTAGAGATGGAACCACATTCTTTTTTATGCATTAATACCACTGAGAACTTTTCACTAGTTATATTTCATGTGCGGGCATGTTGTGCAAAGATGTTGTAAAACATGAGATAATGCTACAAATAACAAAGTAGAAAAGCCTGTATCTTTTATGATGATAACAGTCAAACACCAAATGACAGTAACAGGCTGTAAAAAATGTGATGCAGAAAAAAATTGCAATGTAACCACCACATACACATACACTTAGGCTCTTGCAAATAGGGCATCAGATGTTTAGAGGGCTTTGAATTAAAATTAAATAAAAAACTATTGTATTTAGGTCATTGGTGTGTCAACACAAAAGATAATTTAAAATGGAGAGATGTATTTTGAGTGGTGAAACTCATATGCAATAACTTTTTGAACAAATCTCAAGGCTTAGTAATTATGATAATAGCCTTCAAATTTCCATCAGTGGAAGGGCAATAAATATTCCTGTCTAAATTTGGGAAATATTGACTGAATCTGGAAATGGCAATAAAGCCCAGCATGCATGTGTGTATTTTAAAGTGCAGTTTAAGGAGAAAAATTCATCTGTACAATTTTGTGTGAAGCCTAAATAATAAAAAAAAATCCGTACAAACCCCTTCATCTTATTGCATATTTTCTTTCTTAAAATACTGATAGACTCATGTTGCCTGAGGCACTGATGCTGATCATGTGAGCTCAGATTTATAGATAATTGTCTCCGTTTATCTTGGTCTGAAATGTAAAAAACTCTATTGGTGGAATAGCAGTGTGGTGGTTTTAAAACTGATATTTTTTTTCATGTGCTGTCTTTTCTCTTTGTAACAAATTATTTGGGCTTGTAAACCTTCTGTTTATCCTCACATATATATTATTCTTATGGAAGCAATTATTCCAGGTTTATTTTGTTTTGATTAGCGCTGGTATCAAGACAGGCTAAAGCACTGTAGTTTTATTTGGACTCTGTAGGCATGATCCACCAGGCATCCATACCTGCAAAATGGAAAAACTGCTCTGTAAATTGTCAACAACACAATGATGTTTCAAAATCTGAAGGCTATGAAAATCTCATGTGAAATAAGCCTTATAGAAACTAAATATTGCTAAAAATTAAGTAATTTAAGTTCTGAAAAAAAAACCAACCTTTGTGAAATAAATGAGATTCAGTTTATTAAGTAAACAATTCAACAGGGTTCAAAAGTTTTGAATAAACTGAACTTAGTTTCTATAATTACCTTAATTAGTGGGAAGCTGACTTTAGCTGTGATTCCTCCAGTTTTCATTTTGTACGTGCCCGTATTTTTTAAATGAACATTGAATTTCATAAAATGTAAGGCTGAAAGGCATTCCCTATTATTAAACTTTTTCTAATTTTATGTAACCTAGACATGGGGATTTTTAATACAAAAAGCCACTTTGAAAAAGCTCAGCATCTTGTGACTTTGTGGAGCTGGGAGAATGCCATAAAGTATTTCTCTGAACGTTAGCTCAAATTTAAAATGATTTGGCAGGGAAGGGTACGCTTGCAGAAAACAGTACCCTGGGGTGCTGGCTGAGTGCATATTCCTAGCCGAAGGTTCCCTTGATGTAAGGGAATTACCCACTGGGTGTAAAGCAGATGTAGCCAGTTCCTATACTGTTCCCTTCAGCCCTTGCAGAAAGAAACATGTTGGGGTTAGGGAGGCATTTTGGAGGGGTGTTAGAGGCCTGGCTGAAGCGTGTTGCGTTTGGTTATCCTGAGTATGGTAGATAGCCCCTTGAGGCCTGGCTGAGCTGATGTGTATGAGAAGAGCTCTGACAGCTATAACATGTGCCCATGGCCTGGAGGGGTGATGTAGCTGTAACCAGCCTCATACCTTGTGAAACAGACCCTTCTCCTTTTCCTCTCTTCCCTCTCCCCACCAGATCATTGTACCGTAGATTCTTCTTTGATTTAACCACTGTAAAAATGTTATACTCTGTGCATCTGAGTGATGATCTCATTAACTGGATTGCTAATGGATGGACAGAAAAGAGGTAACTACTTTCAGTAGGTACCGAAAATAAAGACGTGGAGCAAGTAGGTTGAAGTAATGTTAGTGGTTAATCAGTGATAGGTGCAACATATAGAGAAATGGGTGATTGCATAATGAAACGTGTTTACCCATTTACATTGATTCTATAGGTGCATCACAGCAGAATTAGTTTCTTCTTGAATGGCTGGGAAGATGACAACACACCTTTTGATTCAAGGATTCTTGTGGGAACAGTTGCAGATACTGATGGTACGCTGAGAATTGGACAAAGTTTCACAGGTAAATCTTGTAGTATTTTAGTGGAGTGCATTGGAATATTAAAAACAAGATGTGCATAATGTGGTTAAAAAGCGTGTTGTTTTACATTATCCATATACCTAGAAGTAATATCTTCCTGCAGGACAAAATTCCTATTGTACAATCATCTTTCTGAAAAGATTAGCTGAAAGATAGAAGCTTGATAGGTGATCTTGTAGGTTCATAATTTATTCTCTGTGTTACTGTATATAGGCAGGTTTTCCTGCATTCTCCAAAACGTTGGTCTGTAAAGTGACACATTCCATTAATTTATGATCACAGTTTTTCTGAGTAAATATGTGAAACTATTTCAGAATGGGGTTGTGCATGGCCACTAGACTACACTGCTCTCCAGAGTCAGGAATAGAGCTGAAGATATCTGGCTGTTCGTGTTCTCCAGTTCTACCAGTACTCATGTAAATCACAATCAGAATGAGAACCCCTCAGCCTCTAGTAATGCCTGATAGTGTTGCTCTTCATTATGTCTAGAATTTTACATGTACTGCCACATGACGTGATCATTGCAGAACAGCTGGGGGATGTTTTGTTGCTCTCCCCAAATTCTTGGCTCTCCAGATGTAAGAACACTGACTATTTCTCTTCAGGAACGTGCAGAATTTGAAGCTAACTCCTAAATATAACTATATGTCACTTAAAAAACTTTATTGTGCTCTTGGGCAAGATAGTCATTCTGTGCCCTGTTTCTTAAAGCTTGTTTTTGGAAATGTGTTTTGTTGCGATTTTGATTCTGAATACTGGATAACTCATAAATGTATAAAAGAAAGGAATACTTTTAAATGCTTTTTATCTTTATTGTATAAATTGATAGGTACAGTTGTATCTACTGTATCTCTTCTCTAATTAGAGGTGGCACATGGACTGGCTCATTACTTCTGTCTAATGAGCCGATCCTTGTGCCACCTCTCTAATCAGAAAAGAGATAGGTACAAAATGTTCTTATAAAGTTATTATAAATCATTCTTTTTATCAAAAAAATTAAGCCATTGCCCTCTATAGTTTTGTCCAGGTCCAAGATGGTTTCATTCAGGAGGGGTAATTGTGCAAGATTGATCTCTGAGTCCTGAATTAAAGGTTCTCTCATGCAGTGCAAAGCTGCCTTATGCTCAAGAGGCTACTTATTTATGGTATATTTTCTTAGGTTTAGAGCAATTTGTTGGAAGAATGGAAGATTTTCGCTTTTACCCAGTGGCACTTACAAACAGGTAAAGAACCTTTATTTTTGTAAAAAAATGGAAGCGTGATGAGAAGAAAGAGTATATAACAATATGCATATTTCCTGAAGTGTAGTGCTTTTCTGATGTGTCCTTTGATGATTGCTTATGATGATGTAGTTTACAGAACCTCATTTCAAAGATGACTTTTAATCTAAAAAAATCTCAAGTTAAAACAGATTCAGCAATTTCATGTGTTTTGCTTTTGAGCTGTTGCTTTAATATAGCTAGTCATCGAGATCAGCTGCTTAGAGCTG
>NW_010108306.1:0-19767 GCF_000699245.1 Pterocles gutturalis | reverse complement strand
CAATGACCAAAGCTCAGCCCATTCCCAGCAAATTATTCTGGAGCAGGGAGAGTCCTGAAACCATAATCCCAGAAAAAAGGTAAGAGCCTGAACGTCTGAGAGACCGAGATGACCCTGAGAGAGGGGCGAAGCAGAGAGATAGATGACCCAGAGAGAGAGAAACTTCTGGAGCAATTCTCATCTATATACTGGGCATGATATGCAATATACCATTGGCCAATTTGGGTTTCAGTCCTAAAACTAAGGTTGAATCCTAGGCTAGTAATTGAGGCTGTGGTCCCTCCCAGCTTCTCCTGCCTCTGCAGACACTGGCACAGCAGAGAAGCTGAAAAGTCCTTGTCTGTCCTGGCAGCAACTATAAACATCAGTATGTTATCAGCCTTCTTCTCAACACAAATTCAAAACACAGCCTCACACTAGCTACTGTGAAGAAAGTTAACTGTCTCAGCTGAAACCAGGACAAGAGGAAAGTTGAGAAGATTGCCTATCAGATAGCTCTATGTTAATGTTTACTGTCTTAGCTGATGCATTAGACATAATTCACGGAGGTAGTCAGAGCAGAAATTGGTGAACATTGTTACCTCTAATTAAAACAACAAGGAATGTTTCTAATTATAATTTTACGTTGATTAGGTACTGCATAAGTCTATAATTCCCAATAGTGAAAGAGTACATACATATGTACTCTCAAATACTCTCAACTACTGCACCACCCGGTTGTTTGACTTTTACAGTGGTCACAGCAAAAGTGAATCTGAAGGAAGCATGAGAAAATGAAAAAAGTGTGGCTTCGGTGAGTTAGTTACCTACATACTGTCTGTGTGGAAAGAAAGCAACATCCAAAAATGAATTATTCCTGAAGTACAGGAGATAAATTGACTGTAAAGTCAAGTTTTATTTTGTTGAGATTAATTGCAAAAAATTCCCATTGTTCTCAATAGGAGCAAAATTTAGCCTACAGCTTATATGACATTCATTAAAATATTAATTAGTGGCAATATAAGGCTTAATAGAAATATCTTTCGTATTTCATTAATATGACAAGGTGACAACTAATAGACTACAGACACGCCAAGTTTGAGACCTGGTTTTTTGTTCCATTTGACATTTTTCTCCTTGACCCCTTCATGCTTTCTGGCTCATGTTGAACAATCACAATTTTCCATTTGACATTTTTCTCCTTGACCCCTTTATGCTTTCTGGCTCAGGTTGAACAATCACAACTTTTTTTTTTGCTTCCCCTGTCAGAAAATTCTGGAAATACAACAGAATGGAGGAAGCAGAAACTTATTCCACCTTTTCTGGGAATGAAACAAGCAAGTGTCACTGGTTTAGAAATCCTCTTCATGCAGGAGTCTGTGCCAGCAGCAACAGTTTTACCATTCGTAATGATTGCACCAAGTTACACATAACCAGCAGCACTCAGTACAGTGCCCTGACCTGCAGCAAACCATTCAATTTGTAAAAGGTCAAACATTCTTCGCCTTAAGCTTTTGAAATGAAGCAGAGAAAACAATTTCAGGGCTATTTACTACCCAGTTCTCTGACAGCTCTTGTCCTAGCTTCCTGTAAGAGATATTTGCTTTTATAGTCACAATCCTTTAAGTAAATATGATGCTTGTGGCTACAAAAAAGCATTTGATTGTTTTCTTTGAGTCATAAAGCTTTTATCTTGTTTCTAAAATCATAAAGTGTGCCCAGCAATGCATTTTTTTTTCAGAGCTAATGACTGATGTCCTTTCTACATATTTTAGGCAATCAGATAAGAATACAGATGATCACAGAATAATGTTAGTAATGTAGGAAAATATTTATAATGTTTTTACTACTGATGTAGGTATGACCACTCTCAAAATCAAACAAAAATTATTGTTGCCATTATGTTGCATTCCTAACCCTTTCCTATGCTGCTGACTTGGGGTAATTTTTGAAAACAATATATCAACTCATTTTAGTATTGCTTAAACACAAAGCTACATACATGACCAATATAATTTTTAAATAGGCATTTTGAGTCCACAAAGAATTCAACTTATCAGGGAAAATAAGAATAAAAAATCTACCAGGAAAACCCCAAACCATTCAGTGAAAATAAGCAATGCCTTATTTTCATTCCTGTGGATATTATTAAGAGACAAAATGCGTTGCAGGCTATTGTTTTCAAACCTTCTGCCACCTGTGGTGAATCTAAACACTAGTGAGCCTTTTCAGTGCATCCAAGAACCATAGCACAACTGTTAGCCTTTGCCAACGGCAAAAGGAGACATGAAATGACAAGAAGAGCGTATGTCACAAAATAGTATATTAGCAAGAAATACTGTCAAAGTTTGCACTAATATTGTCCACAATATGCCCTATCCCAGAAGTATCAGTCACTTGCATAGGCATCTTGATTCTCCCTTCAAAACCAAAAAAAAATTATAGAATATCAAACAGCACTTTGCTTTCCAGCATTTCCCTTGTTTTTCCTGCTGTTTTCTTTGGAAAACATCCTTAAAGCACCATCAGGTTTATGGCTCCATAAATTTGCAAGAAAGACTTACAGTGAAATAATGGTCATCTGCTTCTAGATTAAAACTGTGTCATAACACTAGAGCCTGATATCTATAAACATGTTAACATGGGTAAGTAAAACATTAAAAGGAGAAAAAATCTTTCCCCAACGTGATGTGTATGACACAATTACGATGTTAGTGAAGGGCTTCAGTATAACAATGAGAGAAAAATTTTAAAAAGTTTGAATTAAGCTGCTTATCTGTGTATAGTTTGTAGCTCTGTTTGTGATACTTAAGGACATTACTGAAATTAACATCAACAGCTGTTTCTAACAATTAGAGAAAAAACAATTACCTGGTTTATTGATGAGATACCCTCTGGTTAAGGGTTCAAATCAGGAAGGAAACAGAATAAAAGACTATGTCTTCAGCAGTACCCTTTAAAAGCTAGCCAGTAAACCTGAACTTGTGAAGAATCATAAGAGTAGACTTCAGGGCACTCACTAATAACTACTCCCCCACTCTGGTGCCCTGATGCAATGGTGGCATATAATAATGTTTTACACTGAATACATGTTAAAATTTTGGTACATCTGATCTTCTTGGTTCAACATTCACCTGTGTAATTTTTCAAGTTCTTCATGTCAGCATTTTCTAATAGAAATCTGTTCCATTTAGGAGTTTCCAATAATTTCTGTTCAAAAAAGTATTCAGAGCTTTAAAGATCACGTAGACTATGGTTTGGCTACCCATCCAAGATAGCCATGAATAGTGCATTGCTTTTTTGAATCATTACAACATGTGCATATGGGTTTTCTCAACTGGATTATAAACTTCACAAGCTTACATTAGGTTTTCAGGATAATGAATAAATCATCCCTTTTCCCTGAGCTCACCCTGGGCTCACAAGTTTAATTAATTCTACCTCAAAAGGATCAGATGGTTAAAATAATAGATATTGGTATGACACTGAAATTTGGCTGCAGAAATTAGTGTTGTATGGAACATTCTTCTGAATTCTTTTCATTATTACTTAATTTAATGACTCTTTTTCTCTCAATTATATAAAAATATCAAGTATTAACTTGTTCCACGATCTTGCAGTCTGAATTCTCTTCTAATCACCACGGTTTGTGTCACTCTGAGTGCTGATATTGCCCTTGTTTGTGGCAAAAACCATTTGACCAGGGCTAACATAGCCTTTAAGTTGCTGATAGTGAGGTAATTTGTTCAGGATTGACTAAAAAATTGTAGTTCGGTGGAATTCTCTCTTTCTCCTATTGACAGTTCAATGATGTCATGGTGCCATTTTAGTCCCATACAAATGTGAAGGTCAAACTATTTAGTTTAGTTTTAACATAAAATTCTTAATTTTAACAAATTTTGAGATGCCTATTCCTCTTCATTTATAGTATCATACAAATTGCATCTAGATTGAACAACTAAAATAGCCTCAAGAAAATGGTAGGAACATTACCCCATTTCCTCTTTAAGATTTCCAATAGTATCTTTTGAACACAAACATGAAGTCAAACTAAATTATTCTTATTGTCCAAGAATCTGGGGACTAGGCGTGTGTAATAATCCAGGTAAAATTTCATAGAATCATAGAATGGTTTGTCTTGGCAGGAACCTTTAGAGGTCATCTAGTCCAACCCCCCCTGCAATGAGCAGGGACATCTTTAACTAGATAAGGTTGCTCAGAGAAGTGTCTAACCTGACCTTGAATGTTTCCAGGGACAGGGCATCTACCACCTTTCTGGGCAACCTGTTGCAGTGTTTCACCATTCTTATCGTAAAAAATTTCTTCCTTATATCTAGTCTGAATCTAACCTCTATTCATTCAAAACCATTACACCCTGTCCTGTTGCTACAGACACTACTAAAAAGTCTGTCTCCATCTTTCTTATAAGCCTCATTTAAGTATTGAAAGGCCACAGAAGGTGTCTCTGGAGCCTTCTCTTCTCCAGGGTGAATAATTCCAACTCCCTCAGCCTTTCTTCATAGGAGAGGTGTTCCATCACTCTGCTAATATTTGTGGTCCTTGTCTGAACCTGCTCCAACAGGTCCACGTCCTTCCTGTGCTGATGACTCCAGAGCTGAACGCAGTACTCCAGGTGGGGTCTCACCAGAGCAGAGCAGAGGGGGAGCTCAACCTGATAGTCACGCTTCTTTTGATGCAGCTCAGGACACGGGTTTCTGGGCTGCGAGCTCACTTTGCCAGCTCATATCCAACGTCTCATCCACCAGAACACCCAAGCCTTTCTCTGCAGGGCTGCTGTCAACCTCTTCATCCTCCACTCTGTATTGATATTGGTGGTTGCTCTGACCTAGATGCAGTACCTGGTACTTGGACTTGACGAATCTTATATGAGGTTCACACGGGCCCACTTCTTGAGCTTGTTGAGGTCCATCTGAATGACATCCCACCCCTCAGGCACGTCAACCACACCACTCAGGTTGGTGTTGTTTGCAGACTTGCTGAAGGTGCACTCAATTCCACTGTCCATGTAATTGATGAAGATATTAAACAGTACTATTCCCAATAAGGACCCTTGAGAGACACCACTTGTCACTGAATTTAGGACAGGTCAGGCAGAAACTTTATTAACTATGATCACAGTCAGAGAATATTCTGGCTGCATCTCCTCCTCTGCTCCCCTGTTCTCTTCCAAGTGATTGAAGAGACCCAAACTACATAGTGTTTCAGGAAAAAAGAAAGAGGTGAGGAAAAATAATAATTTTAATGTTAACAAAGCCAAGTATGCCATCCCTGGGATGGAATTCTTAAGCAGTTTGATGACTGTCATGATTCTAAGAAGGAATCAAACAGTAAATAATGTGGCAATATGTTATTTTAGATAGTTATTTTATATTAAAGAAATTTGAAGAAAAAAATGAAAAATAATAAGACCTTTCTTGCCATCCATTCTCTAAAACCAAAGGACATCTATCCAGGAATAAGTGATAGTTATTTATTTTAAAAAACCCAATAAAAGGCATTTTTCAAAAGATTAGATACAGAATTTGAAGATTGCAGTGAAATACACTCCAGTAGAGGCAGAAGACCTTTTCCTAGACCTGAGTATAACCCTTACCACTAACTTACTCTGATTCAGTTTTGACTCTACGGTTTTATTTATTCATGTTTTCCATATTCTATGTGTTTATCTTTTTTTTTCCTCTTCTCCTGTCTTGTGTTTCCACAGTAAGCAAATGTTTCATTTGTAACATTCTCTTGCTTGGGATGTGTTTAATTGATTCTCTGAATTTTATAGCATTGCCTTTCAAGATTTCTGTCTTTTTTTCTCTTGCCTGAATCCTTCCTAATCTGAGTAAAATCTCAACTTCTAAATTTTCTTGTGTTCAGACATTACCTTCAAAACCTGTGGACTTTTACTACTGTCTTTGCAAATATATTGCATTTTTCTTTCACAGACAGCATCCACATATAAAGCAGTATGTTAGATCATTTTGTTGTATCATCTTGCAGTAGCTAGTGATAGCCTCTTTTTTTTTCCCCCAATCAAGACTCTTTCAACATTTCCAGTAAGAGAAACTGAAAGATTATATTGCATTGTATCACTTGTTAATGCAAATGAAAAGCATGAAATCCTTATAAACTAGGATATTCCAGAGACAAGGCTCCCTCAAACCTTCTTAATAGTCTGTATAACTAGCCTGTTTTGTTGTCTGGACTTTTGGGCATGATATTCTGCTGTTTCAAGCATGCTAAACAAATCACCCAAGGTAGAAAACTCCTGCTCTCTGTTTTAAGTGTGTAATTCACAGATATTATTTTGCATATCATGTTCTTACATATCATATACATGCATACATAGTGAGGATTACTTTTAACTATCAGCACAGTAAAAATGCTTCAGCACTTGCCCATCCAACAGTACTATGAGAAAATAAAAAGTATATCACATACATTTTTAACAACCATTATTGCATGACTGCCCATAGGATCGTGATGTCCACTTACTTGATACAAAGGATCTATCTTGTATATTTTTCTATTAGACCAGTACAAGTTGAGTAAACAAGGTAAAATCTAAAATTCATTGGAAACTGACAGAAGAATCTGTCAGTGTCATCTAAGCAACTTTTGTGTATACAGCAGAAAAATAATCCAACTTCTCATTATTGTTCAGTGAGATCAAAGTAAACCCATGGCTTAAGGTGGGAAAAAAAGTTGCAAAATTCAAATTCTGATATCAAATATCCAAAAATTCAGTGTTACACATCAACCTCAAATTATTTAACAAAATACAAAACAACAATCCTAAATAGAGGAAGGCTGAACTTGTAAAACTGAGATAGTCATGTAGTGATGAATTAGAAATTATTTAAAGAAATTAACAGCATAACATTCTAAATCAGAACTATTTTGCCTTTGATTTAGTTTTTATTTGTTTGAGCTTTTTTCAATATTTTCATTGTCATTTGCAATATAGAATTGTTAGAAGATCTGGTACAAAGAACGTAATTTTTCCCCTCCTTGTTTACAGGTGACAGCTTTCAAGATTACTGATTGTTGCCAAAAATACTTTATGTCAAAAAGTGTAATCTAGTTCTTTTTCCTTGTTGTGGGAATATTCTTAAAATTCCTGCAAATCAGGCTTACTACTCTCTGCTTTGCTGCTCAATGTGGCATCAGATTAATATACAAAGTGTCAATAAATCATAAACTCTTTTATTCATGCTCAAAGTGCATTCAGTCAATTTTACCCACTGCTGAGCTTCTGGTATTATCAAATGTCTGATCTATCTTTGTGCATTTACTAAATAATTTAGGAATATGATACTGACTGATTATACATTATTTTGAAGCATGGAGAATTTATAGTCATATTAAAATTTCTCAAGCTGATAAAAATGCCTTCAATTGTTGTTGGAAAGTTATGACTAGCACATTCCTTTAACTGGACATGAAAGATACCTTTTAGGTAAAAAAGTTCTTCCTATATGAAAAGTCTTTGCTAACATGTTTTGGTGTTATAGAAAGGCTCTAATCTACATCTTATTTCCCTTCTTTAAGATTACAGACTATCCTGTAGTATTCACAGAAAAGAGGCAGAAGAGCTGTCTGTAGGGACTATCACTTCAATACTTTCAATTAATAGATGTCAGAGGAATAAGACGGACAGACACTGGGCAGATACCAAAGGTAATGGGCTTGAGATTTGGCTGAGGTGTACTGGCATAGTCCAAAGGAAGAGGGTGGGCCTACACCTACTGAGGAATTTATCTATTCTATAGATCTTTCTATACAGCCTTTTGTATTGGTTGTAAAATAGGCAATCTCAATAAAATGTCATCTTTATTTTTTTCTCATCCTATGGAGAACATAACTGTTCAGTGATACTAGTAGGGAAGATTTTTATTAGTGGGCACATATAAGAGAATAAGAGGTTGACAAAAAGCTCTTATCACTTAGAAGGTGCTGAAGATTGCTCTTGCAGGACTTGATAACTTCAGACAATATTTCCAACAAACTGATGAATAGTATACCAAAGTGATAAAGTATGACCATACTGCAATGCGGACAGAAAAAAGGTAAATATAACAGAAGTCTAGTCATTGTCTTACCTCTTACCTCAATTGTTTGTTTGCTTTAAAGAATTAAATGATGCCTGACCTTGTCCTCCAGAAAAGTAGGTATAGGTACTGACCCTCAGGCCATGGATCTTGATCGGACAAAAAAATCTAAGGTATGCTAAAGGAGAGCAGAACACTTTCTTTTTAGTGCTATCAGCTGAATTTGGCAGCTCCATGTTTTGTATTAAAGCTTTTTAGGGTAGCACCCTGAAGAGCTTCTTTTTCCTACTCATTCCACTATTCTTCCCAGATTACATCTGTTCACCCCGCAAATGGTTGGAGAATTAAGACAGGGCAGCCCAGTATAAATCCTAACTTGGACATTCAGACTGAAGGACTGTTGGAATAATGCATTTGAAAGCAGAAATTTGAAATATAATTTAAGAATAGATTTATTATGCCTATAGGAACTTAATTCTGACTCCACACTCACATGTGTAACCATTTGTGTCTATACTACTTTAGAATTCATTGATAAATTGAAAAAAGTTCAAGGGATGGGCAGAGCTAGCAGGCATAAAGAAGGGGCAGAGGAAATTAAATTCAATGTATTATAAATTCATATTTATCAATTTCAGATAAAGAGATTTTGATAGGCACAGCAAGAAGGAAGAGGTTTAAAATGAAATTTATGTTAGAGTAAGGAAAATTTAATATACTTACAATACAGAAAAGTCAAAAACAATGTTGATAAAGAATTGAGACAGATAAACAAAAATATAGAATCATAGAATGGTTAGGGTCAGAAAGGACCTTAAAGATCATCGAGTTCTAACCCCCCCTGCCATGGGCAGGGACACCCTCCACTAGCCCAGGTTGCCCAAAGCCTCATCCAGCCTGGCCTTGAACCCCTCCAGGGATGGGGCATCCACAGCTTCTCTGGGCAACCTGGGCCACTGCCTCACCACCCTCACAGTAAATATACGAGAGACAGACTTGATCATAGCAACAGACTATGTTTTCCTCTCCTCAACACAGAATTAATAGGTGAATACTGTAATGAGGTTTTATTTTACTAAGACCCCATTACATTTTCAAGACATGCTACTACAGAACATTTATTAGCACATTATGAAGTGTTATAAATAATTGAAACTAAGCTGCAGTTGTCAGTTGAATAAATGCTTGCAATTCATTATTATTACTTTTTTTTCCCCACTCAATAGTCCATAGAATTCAAGAATTTTCATTAAATGTGCAACTCACTATGCAGGTGCAGACATGTCCCGACTCCCTCACTGAGCCGGTGCTCCTTGTTTTGCCAGCTTAGGGAAGTGACTCCTGGTGACTTGCAAGCGCTCCCTCCTGAGTACACTATTTCCCTGGAGCCTCTCCTCTGTACTTGCCTCTGCAATGACAGAGTAACTGAGAAAGAGGTTACCCAGTGCAGATTAACATCTGAGTGAGGTAGTTCTGCTGGGCAAAGTAGCATACATTTTGGAAATCCTAAATGGGGAGAGGAGAATTGAAGGAGTGCCCTTGTGACGAGTCCCTTAGGACGGGTGCCCCTTAGTGAGTTCTGATCATTGCATGTGACACAAAAATACTCTGAGGACTGTGCAAATAGCAAAAATACTGCCCCAACTGTTCTTCTTTGTGTCACTATCCCATCCCATGCTAATTAATAAGTGGGTGAAGTTTTTTTTTTGTATTTTGTTGTTCAGGAAGCCATCTTTACCAGAAAGACAGTAACTTGTGTATCATCCTGATACACAGACTGATGCAGGCAATCCCTAATTTAGTTCAGAGAGTCAATCAATATTTTGTATAATGCAGTGTGCTGCTTTCAATTTTGGTAAGCAAAGAATCGTCTTCTGAATCACTTCTTAGGCACTGAATATAAAACCACTGTGTCATTTATTTTTTCAGTTTGATAAGCAACTGAATTGGTCATTGATTAAGCAGAGCGTTTGTCTCAGATTACAATAGAAACTTGATTGTTTCTCCTTTAAAACAGTAACTGCAGCAATCTACTCAGCTCTTCATTCCTGTAAATTCCAATATGATTTGGTATCCAGGACAAATGCAACCATGACTATATTTTATAGTGTTTTAAATTAGTATAATTCTGTTGTTGTATATGCTGTGAAAATTCCAGTTCTATGCTATTGCAGAGCCTTTTACCAAGTAAGAGTTCTACTTTCTCAAATATTATACCTTCAAGCCACCTGAAAATTAGAGTCATTGTGGAGAAAATGTACTATAACTTGTGGCATCCTGTTAGAATGTCCCATAGGCACACATATCAAGGTGTTTCCCATACTTGAAAATCTATGTACAATGTAAGTGTAAAAGATTAAAATCTTCTATATCCACCAGCGTATATGAACTATTCTTGCTGTTGCTGTTATATGCAATTATACTTTTAATTTCAGCTGCCTTTACTGCAGGGTTTAAGCAATGTTGTTAGAAATACATTAATTCTAATGAGAATTTAACTACTTAAAAATGTTTATTTCACAATAAAAAGAACACTAGCTTTTGATTGGTGTGTAGCCTGAAAAGCTCATTGGTGCTGAAAGCTAGTTTGGAATCACAGGTCCCATTTTAGGTTAAGGTAGAAATCTTTTAATTCTTGCAAATTCAACTGTTTCTGATATTTTTTTTTCTCTAACACAAGTCATGGTCTGCCTCTGACATCAAAATTAGTTGCTGTGAAAATGTTTATTGTATCAAAAAACAGGATTATGATCTCAGGTAAGGAACAACCAAGAGGAGCAGATGAACTCTTCTGGCTATAAGATACCATCAGATGGGAACAAGAAAGCTTTGAAAAATGCCTTTCTATGACTTTAAGATGATAAGGTTTAATTGAAGATCCATCGATCTGTTTGTCCTCTCCTGGAAAGGATTATTATCTTCAGGTGTTCCATAAAGAGAGTGTAAAAGTACCCCAGAAGGAAGGTAGCCTGAGCAAAAGCATTTTGAAAGAGATGGAGATAACATTTTCTTCCAGAAAGCACTGTATGAGGAAATTTTTACACAATGTAAATCAAATATTGTTCTTATGGGAGTGGTACCCATGCTTGACCTTCTGCAGCTGTTTGATCATTAGGGATCCTGAGTACAAATTTTTGTGTATCTGCAAGCTAAATCAGGCACCCAAAGGAAAACTGCAGTGGCCAAGACTTTGGATGAGTTCCTAACACTCACTGAAGATGCTTGGATCAATGTAGATTATGAATACACAGAAATATATTTCAATCTGCAAGGAATGCCATATTTTTGTGACATTGCTTATTACTTGGAAGAAATTAAAATTCTTACCTACCCTTCCTAGAATGCTTACGTTTCACTATTATAGGATTATTTATGCCTGCCTGTGCAATTGCTATCAGACACTCAGGATCCTAGAGCATCTTAACTGCTTCCAGTGTTCATTTGTTTCAATGGCATATTGAGAAACTTTCAAAATGCAAACTAAAGCACTTAATTGTGAAACGACTAAAAATGATGCAGTAATGAATCCTGAAAAAGTCAGGAATGGAGGAGTGAAGTTGAGCTCTGGAAGAAGGGTGGAATGGGAGGAAGGTGGTTTAGGATTTTTAGTCTTTGTTTCTCACCATCCTACTCTATTTTTATTTTTTTAATTGGTAATAAATTAAATTAATTTTCCCCAAGTCAAGTGTTTTTTATCCATGACAGTAACTCTTAAGTGATCTCCTTGTCTTTATCTTGATTCGTGAGCTTTTCCATCTTACTTTATCCCCCTGTTCTGTTGAGAAGGGGGAGTGATAGAGCAGCTGGATGGGTATCTGGAGGCCAGCCAAGGTCAACTTACCACGTTCAGGTATTTATCCTGAAATAGATACTGCTTACACACTTGGATTGTTAAGATATTGCATGACTCCTCCATGGGTCTCACCGGATACTAGGACGCCCGTTTGATTTTTCTCACCTCTGACTCCTTTAGAGAGCACAAGTGAGGTTCAACAATGACTGTATACTTCCATATCTGAAACTATTTGACTCCTCTGAGACAGAGAGGGAAAGACTGTGAGAGGGAGAGATAAAGAGAAAGGGGAGCTGCCTGTGGCTCCCTTTGCTGTGTGGAGTGGAGGTGGGATTCTCTTGCCTAAACCTCGACATCTGGTGTCATTCAAGGCCACCCATTACTCCTACATTAATGCATCCAGCTTCTGACCACTACTCCAGAAAGGGACTGTTGCTTCATTTCTGCCACCCTTGTTTGGCTATCTCGAACATCCTATGTAATCTCGAATGACCTGGACACACACATGTATTCAAAAAAATCATGACCAAGCTCTTTATTGACTCTACTGGGAGTGTCGGCACCTAGCACGAATTTATGTATCTTAACCTCCAACTGAATTCCTTTCCTAAGTTTATCTATGTTAGTCTCAAACTGAATTCTGCTTTCATAAATCTATTTGTAGCTTTCTGGACACTGGCCAGATTCAGACTAGAAACTGTTTAGCTGCATTACTGGGGCACTAAATCTCCTCAATTGCAGCTAGGGAAATGGATTGTTTCCCTACTGTTGCTGTCATCCTTTTCTTCTTTTTCAACTGTGTGGCTGTAGCCATTGCTGCAAATATCCGTCTTGGCTCAGGGTCAGGGAAATACAGCAAATTAGATTCACACATCCCGACCTCTCACCATGTAGGCAGAGTAAAAGTGTGGCTTGCTGCACTTACCGGTATATCCGTGTTCATTATCAAAATAAAAAGAGAAAATGTTTGATACTGACACTGAGGTGCAGTGGAACAAAAATTTGGGCATCCCTTATTATAGTTTCAGAGTTAAACAATCCTTCGTTGTTCTTGTAAGGAAGCCTTCTTGCCGACTCCTTCAGTAGTCTGTCATTTCTGTTAAGAGAAAGTTTTGCCAAAAGCAATAAGAGCTGAGCAATGGAAATAGTTTCTCAGAATATCCTCTGAAATCTTGTTTTCATAATTATAAGCTTAGGCTTGGAACAATTTATTTTTAACAATATAGTTCAACAGAATATTTATTTATTAATTTTTAAAAAATAAATAGAATGCCCCATCTCATAATAAATTAGATGCTCTTGGCCTGGATTCATCTGAGACAGAGTTAATTTTGTCATAGTAGCTAGTAAGAGGCTGTGTTTTGGATTTGTGCTAAGAAGAAAGCTGGTAACAGTGGTGTTTATAGTTGTTGCCAGGGCAGCCCAAGGTCTTTTCAGCTTCTCTGCTGTGCCAGTGTCTGCAGGTGCAGGAGAAGTTGTGAGGGAGCACAGCCCCAACTGGCAGCCTGTGATTCGATCTTAGGTTCGGAATTGAGACCCAGAGTGGCCAATAGTCTATTCCATAACATGCATGTCATGCCCAGTATATAGGTGAGGGCTCTCCAGAAGCTCATCCCTTCTTGCTAAGGGCCAGCCCTCTTTCAAGGTTGGCTCTCTCAGGGTGGTCCCTCTCACCAAGTTGGCTCCCTCCCTCAGTCAGCTCTCGGGTCTGTGACGCTCAGACTGTTATCTCGGTTCTGTGAGTGCGGTTTCAGGACTCCCCCTGCTCCGGGATCATTAGCCAGGAACAGGCTGAGCCTTGGCCATTGGGTGATGAGCAGTATCACTGTGTATCACTCATTTGTCTATATTATTATTTTTCAATATTATTGTGTTTTTGTTATTAAATTGTTCCTATCTCAACCCATGACACTTTTTTCCCTTTACCCCTTTAATTCACTCCCACATCCCTGGGGGGGGCGGGCTGAGGTGGTGGTGAGTGAGCAGTTGTGTGGGGTTGACTCCCAAGGATAAACTCAGAGCTAAAGAATCATAGAATGGTTTAGGTTGGAAAGGACCTTAGAGATCATCGAGTTCCAACCCCCCTGCCATGGGCAGGGACACCTCCCACTAGCCCAGGTTGCTCAAAGCCTCATCCAGCCTGGCCTTGAACCCCTCCAGGGATGGGGCAACCACAGCTTCTCTGGGCAACCTGGGCCACTGCCTCAGCACCCTCACAGTGAAAAATTTCTTCCTAATGTCTAGTCTGAATCTGCCCTCTTTCAGCTTATGAAACTCATCACAGTCCTGTATCTTTTGAAGAAAGAATGAGGAATATTAAAAAAAAAATATATCTATGATTGACAGAAAAATTAATATGTTTTAAAAAATATGCAAATACATCCAATGAAATCTATATACGTGGAGAGCCCTGATATGTCAGATACCATTATTCTTTCTTACCTATCAGTTCAGCTTCTGGTTTGTATTGGAAGTCATGTCTGTGCACCTTGCTGAGAAAAAAAACTATTATTTTTTTCCAGCTTTCTTATTCCTGTTATCTCACATTTAGAAAGTTAAACCCCATTTCTTCTAGAACCTGTATCATCTGCAGAATTGTACCTAAATTGTAATTTACAAGGCCATTCAGTTACACACCAGAAGCAAGACCATAGCTTAGGACATACTGAGGCCAATCGCAGAAGAAAATAGAGTTATATAACTGCAGGAGAAGGTGTAATTTGTCTTCAGATCTTTTATGATGGAATTGTTTCACAAGAAAGATTAAGATCACAGAGCTTTTGTTATCTCTGTTTGATTTTTCTAACCTTGTTGTTAGTGAGAAATAAGCATTTTGAGCTAATTTAAACTCACCAGACCAGCACTTTTGCAATCAGTTTTCTGAACATATGTATGCTGTAACCCTTCACACAAATACTTTTTGACTGTAATATCCTAGCTAAGAGGGACATCAACAAAACATAGTTACTTGACATTATCTTGCATGTCCATTTGCAAATCAGGTTAATACTGGAGTTAAGTTTGCAGCCTCTTCAGTTCCCTCCTACTTCCCTGTCAGTGGCTCTGCTAAGCCCATTTAAGGACAATAGATGGACTTGCCCAATATATGTCAAATTATTCACATGCTTCCAGAATTTCCTTTATTCTCCTTCAAACATTTTGAGATAGAGGCTGTCATGTGCTGAGGTAATACTACCGCAAATGTTTGAAGTAACAGAGAGGAGAGGAGAGGAGAGGAGAGGAGAGGAGAGGAGAGGAGAGGAGAGGAGAGGAGAGGGAGAGGAATTGCCATTTCTTCTTCTTTTCTTGCACACTTTGCTATGTTTATATGCTGTAATATCAGATACACTTTCCATTCAAATACAAAGACAGACATTTTGATTTGTTTGGCTGTGCATATGAGTTGTGTATTTAATTCCAAGAGTAGAATGTGGCCTTAATTAAAAATTTCAGGTATCTAATTTTATTCTTGACTGTTTATCTTACCTTAGTACTCATCACAGTAAATCTCATGGTTGCATAAAACTTATGCCAGTACATGCATTTTACTTTCATAACCAGAGCCTTTGCTCTCAATGTTTTATGTTCCATTAAACACATTATTAAATGTAGCCTTCTAGCTTTATTTAGAGGATCTTTTCCTATTTTTAATAACAGTATTCTATTTTTTGTTCCCCTAAGAAACTGAATCCTCTTATTATTATTTTTTTTGCTATCAGAAAATTTAGAATATTTTAGCAACTTATGTAACCATTCCTGATCTTTATAAAAACGCATCAGTTTCACCAAATAAATCATTATGACTGTCTCAGCATGTGTTGTCTTATACAAATAAAAGAGCTCTTCCTCTAGCTTCTAGCATTCTTCCTTTCCTAGAATTTACCTTAAACTATGGTTTGCAATTAACATTTTGTATCTTCTTGTAAATCATTGGACTAAAGCAAAAGATTATTTAGATCCTAGAAGTCATTTGCCTCTGAGCTGTTATACTCTAATTAGAAATATAGTTTAGGAGTTCTTTCACCCCTTGCAAACAAATTAAGCAAAACTGAGAGTTACCATCACATTACGAGACCAGAGATAGCTAGGAAATTCTAATCTGCTTAACTACTCTACAGCAATGTGTAAATAATAAGTATTTTGGAAGTAACAGTGTAGATATCATTCATATAAAACAAATATAAGTAAAAGCTGGTTGCATAACTCATATATGTAACATAATTAACAATCACATAAAGCAATAGCACAAGTAGGCAGGGATAAAATCAGAAATACTGAAAACTGGGTGTTTCAACTAACAAGACACATAAAAAGTAGTAAGAAAAACTTTAAGAATATATTGGAACTACGAAGGGACCAAAATGAAGGGAAAGACATAACAAAGAAAGTAATGAATTATACAAAGAAGAACTTTCTTTTTTGTTTAATCTTTCTAGGAAAAGTGAACTGTGACCAGATTAAGTAAGTTAATTTAAAAATTGAGTAGAAATTTAGGGTAAAGTTTAGAAAGAAAAGTTTAAAGAATATGGAGATAACACAGAAACATGCAAGTTCAGAAAGTCTAGTGAATGTGTCTGATAAACTAACCAAAGCACTCTTTGAACTATCAAAGTTTATATTTAAAATTTCCCTAAGAACAAAGGTGGTATCCCTGGAATGAAAAGAAAAAAGTATAAGGATAGAAAAGACACCTTGAGGAATTTTGGATAAATCGGTATGCTCCAAGTGCCTGGAAATATTCCTAAACCAATAAGAAAACATTTATAGGAAACTAAATGGTAATGAAGTAACAGAAAAAAAGAAAATGTAGGCTTTTCTGGATCATGACAAATGAGTCTAAATTCATTCTTTGACATGAAGGGAAGAGGAAATAGATATTATACAGAGAGAAACAGGATCCTTTGAAGGATTTTGACACTATACTATATGGCATCACTGTAAAAAGAAGCTGAAATCTTCATTGGAAAGAAATTGAATTGTCATTTGCTGGGGATATCTTGGACAAATTAATCCTCCTTCATTGCAGAAGCTGGAGCGGGTGAATTCTGGGGGTTTGATGAGCCCTGCAGTTCTTGGTTTGTACCCTACAGCCAGCTACTCTTCACACGGCATTGTGTGACAAGGGAATAACAGTGGAATTTTGGCAATAGGCAGGGTTGGTTTTGCACTCTGCTGTGAAGACCACATTGAGTTAGCCCACTGTCCTCCCCGTATTTCTGGTATCCATAGGCTACTGACTGCAATCTGAAGTGTGAAGTGGCCATGATTTATAATAGACACGCTGGCGGATAAGCTTGGATCCTGCTCACCAGGTTGTCACAGTGGAACTTAATTCAGTGCACTTTAAATATTGAATTGAGGATCTTGGGAAGTTTTGCTGGCAGTACTGAATACCACTACTACCAGGACCAATTTTTTTTCCAGTATTTAATATAAAACAGCTAATATAAACCTGTTTATCCACTAACTTGCACATGACTGAAGCTAGGTTAATTAAAATGAGTTGCAGTCATATCTTCAGGTACACAGTAGATGTAGGGGGAAAAAAAGCCTGACGAGACAATATTCACAAATGCCTCACAATAATTGTTTCCACACCTTTCTTTTCATAGAAGTTAGTTTTTCCCCTGGACATTTTGTCCAAGTTTGCAAACATGCAGTATTACCTTAGTTCTAAAATCAAACTTATAGAAAACCATATTCACCATAAAAACATAGATTTATCTAAAACTGTGAGGTAATTAAACTGGCAGGTGAGTAGAAGCAAGGGGGATAAAGTAGCACATATTATAAAATCTCAAACTTTCATGTGCAAGTCTACTGAACAAAAATTGTTAAATCTGCATTATTTTGCCCCAATCACAGCAATGATTTATGCACAGTGAGTGATCAAGTTGTTGTTCCTTTTGATGTGATAAAAATATCAGAACCTGAAATCCTATAATGTAGAAGTTCAAAGACACATTATTTATCTCAGATGCTTGGGGCCTTGAGTTTTGAATATCTGATGAAGAAGGCAGTGGTGTCTGGACACCAATTAACTAAAATACTGACTAAGGCAGTGGCTAGTCTAACAATGTATAATATTTTTACATCAAAGAAAAAAAAATCTTTGCCTATCTTTACAAGCATACTGGAGTAAATATTAAACTTAGTACATTCCAAATGTGAATGAAAAAAAAATATTATTTTATTATCTATGTAACACCTAAAGTAACAGAATTTGGGGACCTTTCTCTAATATTACCTTTTATAATGCTGTTCTGGTTAACAAAATAAAAGTTTAGTTGGTTTCCTTATCATTTAAAGGCTGTCTGCCCATTTGTGTATAAAACTCATTTTACAAGAATCTCATTTATTGCTGTTTGTTTTGGGTTTAAAAAAAAAAATGATCTGTGACACTACTGAGTAAAAGTCAGACACCTTCCCCATATCAGTGAGTTAATCTAAATTGAGGATCAAATTTTCTAGCCAACAAGAGCATGGATTTTCTGTTGTCCTTTTGCTTCTTTGTGAGTGCAGGCTAAATAAGGCCACATATGTGAGGCAGTCACAGTAATGGAGGCCCTATCAAAATGTTGGCATTAGAACAGAATTGATTTCTGATTAATATTAACCTGCTTTTGCTCTTTTTCTCAAGAGCACACAGAGAAATAAAAATTTGCCTCCACTCCCTAAATTATGACTTTGTTTGTTTTCTTCTCTTTGTTTCAAAGAGCTGACGCTATCTGGGAAACAATTTGCAGTATAATTCTCTCTTTTTTAATTATTCAAACAATCTGAAGCTTTCAATTTTCCAGCCAAATTCTTAGTCACTGCATGAGGTAAATTTTATTTGCAAACATACAGGAAGTAGAGTAAATCTTTGGCCCTCCGTTATTGTCTCATGAGGGGAATCTTTCAAAAAGGCAATAGCATGAAGAGTAGAAGAGCAAAAATTGTACTGTGCAATTTGCCACAGAAAATGTAATTCAGGAGAATTTTTCACAAAGTTTTTCTAGACATAATTGTTTGGAATTGGCTGAGTTATTACAAAATATGTGCTGTTTTTCTTTTTTCCTTTTTTTTTTTTTTTTGCTATGCTCTACTGACTTTTTCTTGCTGTTATTGAAACAAATAGGTTTGCTCTTCAGTGGAGGTGGACTGATATTTAAGTAGATGAGTGTTGTACATAAGTGCACAGTTAAATAATACAGGTAATTAAAAAAATAATATGTAATATTAGAGTTGACAGTGTGTTTGTTTCCCCATTTGTTTGCGTGAGAACCGGTTCAAATTCTGTCTATTCCCTTCCATCACTCACAAAATATGTTGTATTTTCTACTCATTATAATGTGGTAAGTGCAGGATTTGTGTGTATATGAAGAGAAGGATTCATAGGGATTTTGGTAAAAGGAAGGGTTCGAGAGTTGGCTGGGACATATTCACAAAATAATACATTATTCGGATTTACTGGATGAAGAGGAGAAGAGTTTAACTGATGCATTATCAAGTCAGATCCTGCCCCATACCTGAACAGGTAGAGAGGAGCAGAATCAGAAATGTTCTGATGTTTCTAGTAGATAATGAATGACTGAAAATATTTTCCTTAAAACATAAAAAAGTCTTGAGAAAGGAATGAGAGCAGCTCTCCTGAAGGCTGGTCTGAACAAGGACTTAGATTTCACAATCTGCTTGGTATTGGTCTCAGCCGTGCCAACAAAGTTACAGCATAGTTAAGTTTTGTTGTAATCACATCTGTCTTTCATTGTGCGTTGCCAGGAAAATTTGCTTTCCGCATCCCGAACCATTGCCTTTTAGGTAGTGTTTTAGCTATGAAACTTCTGTTATGGCCAGGAGCTCTGGTTCTTGTAAAGCCTTTTGGCTATTTTACCATCTCACCTTGTACCTTACTTTCTTCACTGCATGGTAAATCACAGAATCACAGAATCACAG
>NW_010108305.1:2329-2629 GCF_000699245.1 Pterocles gutturalis | reverse complement strand
AAAAAAACAAAACCAAAAAAAAACCACCAAAGCGACCAAATAAACAAAAAACCCCAAACTAAAAAAAAAAAAAACCAAAAATAAAGACAAAACCCCAACAACTCGAACAAAAGCAGAAAAAAAAAAAAAAGAAAATAAAAAGAGAGGGAAAGAAAGAAAGAAAGCAAAGCGTGTTGGCAATTGGCAGAGACCCGCAGAAAGCAGGGTCAAAATGCACGGGGAGCGTGATCCTGCGTGGATGCACGGGGAAAAAAAGAAAAAAAAAATAACCGGTCCCAAGGCGGGTATCTTTAGTCCCTG
>NW_010108305.1:1517-2271 GCF_000699245.1 Pterocles gutturalis | reverse complement strand
CGGGGAGCCGAGGCCGGCGGGGCTGCGGGACGCAGCGCTCAGGTGGGAGCACGGAGCTCCCCGGGTCACTGTTCTCTCTCTTTTTAGTGTGGGTTTTTTTGGTTGTTTTTTGGGGTTTTTTTGTTTTTTTAAGGCAGGAATCAGAGTCGTTGTTAAATAATATATTGCAAGGTTATTTATAGACAGCAAGGTAAATCGATAGAGAGCCTAAAAAAACAGCATTTTTGTGATACTGGGGAAAAACTAGTTTGGTTCAGCGGTTTTAACGGTTCGCCTCCTTCAATTAAAGATTTCTGGTATCTGTCGTTGTCCAAAATCCGGACTGTGTTAAATCTGGGGGATGAGGGTTTAGCCAGTGCCCATCTGGTCGGAGAGGGATGATTATTTTTTTTTAAAGGAATACAGATTTACACGCCTGAATGAGACTTTTTTTGCACCATTTTAATGATAAATCTCGTCTCGGTGATATCAATATAATAGCGATCCGACAGTTCATCAGCAGGTGATTATTGCTGGGGCTAAAAAAAAGGAGGGATTTCTTTTTTATTGCCTTCTAAAACGAAATGAAGTGATAATTATTTAGCCATTTGGCCGACGTTATTTGACAATAATTACTCAAGCTTTCGCCGTTCCCCCACCAATTCCGGGCAGTGAATACAGCATTGCAGCCCGACCACAGCAGGTTGGGGGAATTATTTCATCGCTATCGGGCAGGAAAACGTTGCCGGTGCGGGCAGCGAGGGGCAGGGGGTCG
>NW_010108305.1:935-1183 GCF_000699245.1 Pterocles gutturalis | reverse complement strand
ATTATTATATTTTTTTTTTTTGTGGTGGTGAGGTAGAATATTTTTTTTTAAAGGACGGAAATAGGAAAAGAGGGGAGAAATGTGTCGAAAACTCGCCTCGCATTTGCAGGGCTGTAATAAAACGGGGAGATCCCTTTTGCTTCTTTATTGCTGTTCTTAAGACCCGCAAAAGATGCTGCTGTGCCTGCCTTGCCCTGACCTTATTTGGGGGCAGATCGTGCAATGGCATAACCAGAAAAAAAAAAAAA
>NW_010108305.1:0-787 GCF_000699245.1 Pterocles gutturalis | reverse complement strand
AGCCGTGGGCTGTGGTTTCTTGCCCCCCCCAGACCATCCTGAATTCCATGCACAAGTACCAGCCCAGGTTCCACATAGTCCGGGCCAACGACATCCTCAAGCTGCCCTACAGCACCTTCCGCACCTATGTGTTCCCCGAAACCGACTTCATCGCCGTCACCGCCTACCAGAACGACAAGGTATGGCCGGGCAGCCCCTGCCCTCTCTCTGTCCCCCCTCCTGCCCTGTTTCCCTGTCCCCTGTCCCTTCCTCATGCCCTACCCCTGCACCTACCCCTGCTTTCCCCCCCTGTCCCATCCCTTACCTGGTATTAGGGTGTATTTGTGTGTGTGCGTGTGTGTCAAGACATTTTTGGGGAGAATGGCCAAAAGGCAGCAACAGGAGAAAGGTTAAACCCCCCAAGCCCTCAGAGCAGGAGGCACCCTTCATATTACTACAATTATTATTGCTAATACGAATGCTATTATTCATATTTCTATTATTACTATTAATAATTTCCTCCTGGACTTTGTCGCACCTTTTCTGGGCCATGGGGAGTCTTTGATGCAGGCCTGGGCAGCCTCATGGGAGAAGGTGCCCTGAGCTGGGGAGGAGCGAAAAAATAGAGCCAGATAAGCTAATTTTAGTTGCTTTCGTGATTTAGCAAGTGTCGCCCTGCGAGCAGTGCAGCCAGGAGAACCCGGTGGGGAGCACAGAGCCTCTGCCGGCCCCTCCGAGGGTTGTATGTGTGTGTGCGCGCGCGCGTTTTAACCCAAAAGCTGACCCCCCACCTCCACCCCTGGCTGCT
>NW_010108304.1:0-462 GCF_000699245.1 Pterocles gutturalis | reverse complement strand
CTCTTGGCATAAAAAATTCTGCTGGACTTCATGCAAAGCACATTTTAAAAATCAGCAGCTGGTGTTTTTTATTGCTATCTTAAACCTGGACCTTTTCTCTGACTCATTTTCCAGTATGGTCCAAGAAAGAGTGGTAGTGCCTCAGGCAGGGATGCAAGACTTTTCATATTGACTTGGCTGGTAGGGAAAACGCTCCTAAATGCTTTCAAAAAGGCTAGAAACTGAATTGGTCTTGTAGCTAAGACAGATATTCAAAACTGTATAATAAAATATTGTTATCAAGATAACTAGGTCAATAGCTAATCATTATTTCTATAGATATTGTCTATCATGCCAGAAGCCAAAGGCTTTTTCTATTGGCCAGCTCCTCTACAGTGTGACACTCTGGGTTTCAGCATTCAGCCTCAGAAGTCAACAAATTCATATGTAAAAATAATGCTTTCATTTTTAAGATGATTACTG
>NW_010108303.1:2231-6558 GCF_000699245.1 Pterocles gutturalis | reverse complement strand
ACCTCACAGAGTTAACTTTAAGCAGTTTAACCCACAACAAGAGCTCAGCAAATCTACTGCAGGGACCAGGAGATGAGCAGGGTGCACAGGGATGGGACAGCCACTGTGGACAGGTCTTTTCCCTGAGAACATTCCCACCCCCTCCCCACCCCCCCCAATCCTGGCTCATTTTTTTCCTCCAGACAGTTAGGAAAGGCTCATAAATTAGAATAGAAATCCTGGGGGGTTATCCTGGAGAGAAAAGCTAAATGTCGGTCAGTCCTGGCCAGCTTGGAGGTGGACAGCACTAGCTGGCCCAGAAAAGGATAGGGCACATTGACTGTCACTAGGCGTGTGGTCAGGTCCTAGTGGTACCCTATGCAAGGTGGGTATGAGGATCCTTGAGCGTGGGGATCCTCGGAGGAGCAATACTTCCTGGGGGCTGGACCCCTTCCCATGCTGGCATGGGGGGCTGGGGCAGAACCTCAGGGCATCCAACCGCTGAGTAGCCTGGGGCAGTCTGGTCCCACAGAACCATGGGGAGCCAGGAATTTCCTCTTCACAGGGAGGAAACAGCTCCTATTTTGAGTCTTGCTGGAGCAAAGGATTTTGATTTAATTTTTTTTTTCCCCCCACTAGCTGAGTCAAAGTTGACTGTTCTTCTCCAGTGGAGATGCCGAGGGCAGTCTGGGAGAGAGGAGATGACAATCTCAGGGCTGCTGGGAGACTCCCCAAGGAGGCAGCACTGCCACATGCCAGGACCTTCAGTTTTGGGCCTGTTTCACCTCAGCATTACCTCCACACAGGGAAAATGCAGGTGTGCTTCACCACCAACACAGCATCCCCAGGGCCCCACTGGTCCCTCCTCCAGCCGCCACCCTACGCTGTGAACCTGTGTTCTCCCACCCACATCCTTCTCCCTACGCCTGAGCCAGAGACAGCTGAGACTTCCAGCCCATCAGCGTTGAGCCCAGCAAAGCCAACAGTGACGCTTCAGGGCTCTTCCCCAAATGGCAGCCTGGGTTCAGCCCCATTACTGCACCAAACCCGGCTCTCTCCTGGAGACCTTGTCTCGCCTGGTTTGATATCAAGGCTCTCCCTTGAGCAAGCACCTGTCTGTCAATGCACGAAGGAGAGGGAACATGCTTTTTTTCTAATGTTAAAAATAACCCCCTTTTCAAGAAGTCTCTCTGAGAGAGATGGAGAAGGGAAGCAGGAATTTGGATTAACTTGCTTGCTCTGCGGCTGCTGGCCCCAGCTCACACCAAGCAGGGCCAGGCAGATGTTGATTTGAATTGAACTTTTTGGGGGAAAACGGGGAAGTGGACATGTAAGCAGAGCTTGCTGGGGCACAGCACCCACGGGCAGGCCGTACGAGGGGAGGGAGAGCCTGGGGGACCCATCCCAGCAGGGAGCTGGAGCCTACAGGTGGCACACACCAGTCACAGGAGGGGCTGGAGCTGGCAGCCAGGGTGTCCCAGTTTGGCAGGACTTCTCTGGCATTTGGGGGAAGGCTTCAGGAGCTCTTCCAGCCTTGCTGGGTTTGGCAGAGCCAGGGATGGCCAGTGCTCCTGGTGAGCCCCAGTCCTGCAGAGGGATGGGGGACTTTGGACAGGACGTGCAAGTGGGAAGCGGCAGAGGGGGACCCGGTGTCCTCCAGTGGGTGGGCAATGCGGGCACAGACTGGCACACGGCTCCATGGGCAGATGCTGCTGGGGGATGCCATGAGCCTGCTCACTCTCTCTGGGCTGGCCCCCTCATACTCCCGTAGTCGCTTCAGTCATCGCATTAGGGATATTGGTGGGAACATGCCTGTCCAGGCTCTTTAGGACCTGTTCACAACCATGAATTTCTCTCTCCCTTTCTAGCTGGTCCTGTTGGGATCTGCTTTCACCCTCCCTCTGCTGAGGCTCAGCAAGTGCCCACAATGCTGGTGTTGCAGCCTGCGGTGAGTAAAAGCTTCACATTCACCTCTGTGAGCATGTAACCCTCCATCATCCCCCTCTTTCACCCCCTCATCCCCTCCCAGAGCCCCCGTCGGGTGGTCTTGCCCCTCAGGCACCTGCTTCATCCCTCCCAGCATTGCAGATGCTCCTCACCCCAGCTCCAATGAGTCCTTCTGAAGCTATGGGGGGGACCAGACCTGCACCTCATACCTGAGATGCGAATGCACCAAGGTTTCTTGGATCTCCACAGCTCTACCCTTCTTTTCTTCCGCTGGCGGTGTAGGAGTGTGACTGCACAGCGGGAAGGGAAGCAAGTGCCATTTCCCACAGCCAGCCAACAGGCAAAGACCCAAGGGTGAGCTGCTGGGATGAGGCATGCAAGAAGCATCTGCCTTGTCCCCTTTCCCATGAAATGCTTCTCTCGGTCCTTCGTCTGATGTGTGCTGAAGTGTTGATTTTCCCCTGGAGTGGATGAGTCATGGAGAAGCCTGGAGTGAGCAGGAGGGGGCTGCTGGGACACCCCAGGTGCCCACGTCTGGTGGGGAGGCTGCGAGGAAGGGAGCAGGCACTGCCCAGGTGTGAGGGCAAAGAGCAGGAAGGATGCACATGGTCCGGGGGGGGGTCTGGGGCTGCTTCTCTCCCTGCCAACACTACACGAGACTCCCCAACGCTGGGATAGGAAGGGAGATCGCTCTTCTGGTCACCCTCCTTGTTCCTCGGGGAAGAGGTTACTGTGCGTAGGGGGGTGAGCTCTCTACTGTGCCTCTGCTGAATTAGTGGCCGTCTATTTGCTGGCTCTGGAGCAAATGCTCTCACTTGACCTCCTCGCTCAGCTCTTTTACTGCCAATATCCAGCTTGGGAACAGGCCAGGCCAACTCCTTCACATTGTGATTCCACCAGATGAGAGCTCTCCACAGCACGCGGCCCAGGGAGAGAGGCAGCAGCTCCAGGATGTGGCTGAGGCTGGGGTCCCCTGCATGCCCATGTGCGGGGCTCTGCGGTGCTGCGGGAGCTGTGCCACACGATGTGGGAGGGCTGCACACAGGACCCTGTCATGTCCCTGCTGAGGTAGGAGGTGATGGTGCAGTGGTCCCCTGGCCCCGGCTCACCTCCCTGCTGAGCTGCAGCAATCCACCCTGCCCCGTCCTCCTCACATCTGCAGGAGGGATGTGGGTGGGCTCCAGATCCTGGAGAATTGCTGCCTCTATCCACCCCCATAACGACTCCTTCTGCCCTCTGCAGCCCCTTGCTAATGCATCTGCCTGATCTGGCTGCTGGGGCCTGGTGTGGTGATGCTGTGCTCCCAACCTCCCAGCATCTCAACCACCTTAGCTCATCCCCCGCCTACATGGACGGGTAATGTGCTCCCCATTCAGCCAAGCTCTTGTGCTTGCCGGCTTTCTTCTTTGGAGGAATATCTGGATTTCCAATTATTCCCACTCCCTGCCTGACTTCCTTGGGTCCTTCCCAAACGCCCACCTTCGTGGCTGTGAGTGCTTCACCTCCAGAAAGGAGGGATGCCTTTCACAGATCGGCTGTCACGTTATCCCTTGCCAGAGGCTCACTGAAGGTGGCAGCTGAAGGGAGGGTGGGCATGGTGCTGCCCTTTGCAGCAGACATCCCTCCTGGACCAGCTCCTCCACCACTGTCCTGGTGGGTCTGGGCCATCAGCAGACACGGGCTTCTGAGCCAGGGCAACGGATGCAGCAGAAAGGTGCAAAACTGGCTGGTGCCAGTGGTCCTGAGTGCTCCCAGCCAGGGACTGCAGCTGGGAGAAGGTGGCTTTAACATGGACAAACGGCACACCAAAGTGGCAGGACCGGCCACAGCCAGGGAATGGCACAGATGGGACAGCCCTGCCCATCAGTGGTTTTCTGCACCCTCCTCTTGCTGCAGCCTTTGTTTCTCTACACAGACGCTTGCTAAATATTGTCCTTTGCCTTCTTGTACCATATTGCCCCCCAGTCCTACCACTCCCGCTGCTCCCCAGCCTCCTCACTAAGCCCCCAGACAAAAACCCTGGTGGCAGCAGGGCTAAGCCCCTCCACCTGCATCCCAGCTGCAACTCACGCAAGCGTTTCAAGGCAACCATGCACAAACAACTGTTTTATAAGCGGTGGAGACAGTTCACAGTGTCCGCTGGCACCCCCACCGCTCCCATGGTCATGGCTCCTTGGGCCTCCCAGCAGCCTGGGGACATGCTGTCGTTCACAAAGCGGTAGTTGTCCCCACACCACTTCAGGAGGGGGACGTGGACACAGGCCATGTGTGCTAGCCCCAGAGCCACTGCCAGGGACATGCCTGGGCCACACGGCCAGCGTTTACAGTCCCTCCCTTCTGCCTAAAGGAGGGAAAAACAGGCCAGTCGTCCTGCAGGGTTGCCAGGGTGACATTTTTCTGG
>NW_010108303.1:0-2200 GCF_000699245.1 Pterocles gutturalis | reverse complement strand
GTTTTTTGTGGCCTGCCACTCTGCCCCAGCCGCTGAGCTGGCAGGGGCTGTGTGCAGGGAGCTGGGGCAGCCCTTCAGTCCCTGCACTGGGGTGTCCCTGCCTGAGGCCACCCAGCAGCATGGGACCACCAGCCATGGGATGCAGCTGGGAGGGAGCAGGTGGGAACCAGGCGCAGGGGTGGGGGGGACAGGGAGACCCTGGAGGAGCCATGCAGAGATGAATAATGCCAAAGCTTTGCTGGGGTTTGAAGCCTGCAGGGCAGGAAGGCCTTTTTGGCTGGGGTTTGGGAAGTCGCGGCTGTGAGCGGCAGAGCCACCATCAGAGCACCGCTGATTTCCATTTGGTCGGCTTTTGAAAGAGCTGCCTCCCTGGCAGCGCATCTGCCCCCAGCCCGCTCCCCGCGACAGGCAGTGTTTGTTTGCTTGGGAAAAGATGAGCCTCATTATCTGCCCTTCGTGGCTGTCGAACTGCACAGCAGGAGGAAATTTTACGATGGGAAACTGCCCTGGTGTCAGCCAGGCGCTTTTGCGTGGAGGTCTGCTGGGGAGCGGAGGAGCCGGTCCCCACAGTGCTGGGGCAGACACAGGGAAGGCAGGAGGGTGGGCAAAAAGTGATGCGCTTGAACCTGCCCCATGTCTCTCTCCCTGGAGAACAATCAGAGCGGGATTTGGGGTAGCACGGCCAAGCCAGGCAGAGCCCCGAGGTGCAGCGAGGAGGCAATTGGGACTGGAAAGCAGCTCCACATTCACCTGTAGCTCAGTTTTTGCAGAGCCCAGTGATAATTTCTCTGCTCTAGGTGAAGCATCGGCTGTGTCAGTGCGTGGGAAGGTCCAGGCAGGTGGTCAGGGTAGCCCCGACCAGGTTTGCACCTCCTGGCCCACACGGTGCTGATGACAGGGAGGGTCAGAACAGTGTTTCTCTGCCGAGCAATGCCTGGAGCAGCTGTCCCAGAGCTGCCCATGGCCTCTCCCTCTCCCCGGGAGCCTTTACCCACCCGCTCCCATCAAGCCCATTAAAAGACAGATTGCTTTGAAGAGACCGCTGCTACCAGGGGAGGATCTTTTTCTGTTTTCAAGGAGGTTTTTTCCAAAGCACCATCCTTGCCTCAGGACCCTCCTCCCACTTGCTCCCCACTCTCCAAGCCCAGCGCCGTCATTGTTGTCGTTGTGACTCCTCCTGCAGCCCATCCACCCCTCCAAAACCCCGTGTGAAATCGCAGTCCCGGTGACTCAGGGCTGCCACGTGTTGCCTTTTGTGCAGCTCAGGTACTCAGGCAATGTACATCAATGTCTACCTGGAGGAAAGGAATCCAGCTGCAGGAGAAAAAAAGGGATGGTAAATCACTCAGCATCCAGCTGAGACAGCATAAATTTAAACAGTCCCGACCACCATGAAATCATTCTGCACCCAAACAAAAGGCAGCTTCGGTGTCTATTCATTGTCCCCAGACTGGGGTCGTGCCGAGGGGCCTTCCTGCCTTTGGCTGCATGGTGCAAAGCACGGTTAAAAGGTTTTTATAGCTAAAAGATGAAGAGTGATAGCGTGCACCTCTGCAAGCACGGAGCTGAGCAGCTGGATGCCATGGTTTATTCTGCTCGATCCAAACTATGGCTCAGACTAAACACCGCCTCTGCCATCAGTGAATCACTTCTAAATCCCCTGGAAGTTTCCAGGGCTTGGATTTTAGAAGCTTGCTGCCGCGGGGCACTTAAATGCTGTGGAATAAAAAAAAAAAAAGCAAGGTGTGTCAGGTTTTGTGGGGATTATCCTGCCCTCCACGGGCTGGAGGGAGATGAAAGCTGGGGTAAGGGGAGGAGGTGGAAGTCGGGCAGCAGCGCTGGCTTTAACTCGTTTCCCTGCCCGGGAAAGGTGAGCTGAGTTGCTGCTCAGGCCCTGGCACTCCAGCCCCCTCGGGCTGTCCTGGGACGGTGCTCAGGGACCCCCAGACCCCCCGTCCTGCTGAGCTGGGCCAGGTTTAGCGCATGAACAGCCAGAGTGGCAGCAAAGGCTCGTGGGGTTCCCAAGCCCCCCAAATGCAGTAAGCAGGATCGAGGGGGTGCTGGGGAAGGGAAAGACCAGGCGAGGAGGATATGGGGTGTCCAGATGGGAGCACCCATCCCTGCTTGGTCCGCCCCGAGGCTCGGAGAAGGGCTCGGAGAGGGAATGAGCTCAGCCGGCTGATTCACTCCTTCCTTCCAG
>NW_010108302.1:0-12476 GCF_000699245.1 Pterocles gutturalis | reverse complement strand
GGATAGAGTTAATTTTCTTCATGGTGGCTAATAGGAGGCTGTGGTTTGGATTTGTGCTGGAAACAGTGTTGATAACACAGGGATGTTTTAGTTACTGCTGAGCAGGGCTCACACAGAGCCAAGGCCTTTTCTGCTTCTAACACCACCCCACCAGTGAGGAGGCTGGGGGTGCACAAGAAGTTGGGAGGGGACACAGCTGGGACAGCTGACCCCAACTGACCAAAGGGATATTCCATACCATATGACATCATGCTCAACATATGAAGCTGGGGGAAGAAGAAGGAAGGGGGGGACGTTCGGAGTGATGGCATTTGTCTTCCCAAGTAACTGTTACGCATGATGGAGCCCTGCTTTCCTGGAGATGGCTGAACACTTGCCTGCCAATGGGAAGAAGTGAATTAATTCCTTGTTTTGCTTTGCTTGCATGTGTGGCTTTTGCTTTTCCTATTAAATTGTCTTTATCTCAACCCACGAGTTTTCTCCCTTTTACCCTTCCATTTCTTTCCCCATCCCACTGGGAGGGAGTGACCTAGCTGGATGGTTCTCACTGCCAGCTGGGGTTAAACCACAACATTAGTATATTCAGGTTCTGAGGTTTAGGACGGAGGTTTCTGAAAAGCCTATCAAAACATGAGCTCTATTTCAGATGCCAGCTCAGCAGAATACTAATACCTAGACTAGTAATGATGTCACCTCCCTGGCAGAAGGCATAATTTAGGCTGAAAGTATTGATTTCTTTAATAAAGCTCAATTTATTCACCATACACTCACAAGGCCAGATTATCCTTTGTGATGTGCCAAGGAAAAACCTACAGGCAAGAGCTTCAGTAATCTCAGCCATGTACAAGCTCTGTCGCTGACTGACAGGATTTCATTAGCACAGGACAAAATTTGAGGACCCACACAGCTTGTTCCAATAATACCATTACTGATTTCTGAGGAGAGCAGGGAAATGTGTTTAATATTAGATATCAGGCACAGAGGGGTTAGCAGGGTGAAATGGTCTGACTCTGCTGTTTTCAGAAAGCTTCCCAGCTCCATCAAGCTGCTAAGGGCGTTGCTGGGAAGATATTACCCAGATGGCAGATGGCAGCCTTGCTAAATCCATAATATCACAAAGCAGCGTTTGGGTTGAAAAAAGAGCCCTTGTGATTTTTTCTTTTTTCTATCAGCCCCTTTCTCAGTAGTGGCTAGGACCCTAAACACTTCTCCACCACCCTGTCACTGCTGCATGTAGCTACTTGTCCTGATAAGAAGAGGAAGCTCAAAGGCAAGCCGTGTCAGGGCAGGGTGGTGATCATGCTGTTCCCTGCCTGCCTGCCAAGGAGCACCGCTTCAGGCTCCGTTACATCACCTGCGAGCAACCTTCATCAGAGCCACTGGCAGTCTTGGACCTGAGCTCCCTGCTAGCTGTTGTGAGAAAGAAGAGGGTGGATGGTTTCCAAGTTGCATCGTGTTGCTGTTGCATGAAGTTCCCTGCATCCTTACATCAAAGGAAAAGCATTTCAGACTCCACAGAAACAGCTAGCGGGTGGTCAGCAGTAAACGCAGCAACGTGCCGCTGCCTGCTCGAGAAACCATTGCTACAAAACATGTCTTTGGTGTCCCTCCCTCTGGCAGCACAACGTGCTAAGAAGCAACGCTGCCTCACCTTTCCCAGGCTAGGAACATCAGATTTAGGGAGAGGGAGTGGAAGTTTTGGCAGGAAAGGTGCCCAGCCTCGAGGGGAACAAGGTATTAAGTGTGGTTGGACTGTAGCTTCCAGCGTGTCTCCTCACAACCAGTAGTGTTTTAATTACCCCAACTGTCTGCAGAGGGGCTCGGTGGGATTGCATATTGTTCCTGTTCTCATCTGAACAAAAAATGAGCATTGGACTCCTACTTTGCAACTGACTGTACTGACAATGACAAACACATGTCTCTATGGAGTGTATGAGCATGCTATGAAGTCTCTTTTTTCCAGCAGTAGAAAAGGAAAGGGTAGGTATACCTCACCTGTCATTGAGTCTCCTGGTGGGAGAAAGACAGTGTTCTCCATTAACATGATTGTGCTTCGTTAACAGCCTGTTGAGGGGGAGTTAGGTAGCACTGGGCACCACCTTAGGGATGCTTCTAAGACTGGGTGTGGCAGCACCAACAAGACCCAGCCATTAGCTGCAGCCCACCTCTGTTTCCTTTGCCTGGAAACTAAGCATCTGCAGCAGGCTCTGCCCACCAAAGCAGGGGAGGCCATTTCCATTAGCTCTCAATGGACCTTTTCCCGTCTCTGACATATCCCTGGTATGCAGGATTCGTGGCAGCAGCTGTGTGATACAACAGTAACACCTCACATCTGCATTTTCCTATGTGTTTTAGGAAGAACTGAAGCTGAACTGCTCACCTCGGTGCTGTCTGAGGAGGAAGGAATACCTCAAGAAGTAAATCAGCTAATGCTGATTATTAATTAATACACTTATCATCACTGGTTGGAGTGTTTTAATTACCTCTATCACGTATGAACCAGTAAAAATAGGTAATAAGTGTACCATGGAAATGCTGATTAGACATTGGGGTTTCAGCAAGGAAAGGATGTGAAGACGGAGTGCTTGGAGATGTCTTTGGGATTGTATTAACATAAAGGCCATCGTAATCCACAGTGAGCACCAGATCTGAGTTGCCAAGGGGAAAATGCCCATCCGGGGTGCAGCCTTCCACCATTGGCATGGGTAGGTGTCAGCCAGCACTGACACTGGTGCTGACCTGGTCCCTTGGCCCCGCCGTGCTTTCCCACTCACATCCCTGTCCGTGCTCTGTCCATTTGCCACAGCATTAATCAGGGTACACAACTGTTCCCAGTTAAAACTGTGCAAAAATAATTTCTAGCGGCAATGCTGGCTTTGGCTGATCATCACTACATCATCAGCAACAAATCATTGTGAGGCACTCTGCTTTTCTGTGGTTTCTTTGGATAACAATTTATGACCTCCTTCCACACACAGCAAGTGAAAACAAGCTGTGCTCAAGAAGACGGTGTTGGCTAGCTGTTGCACATCCGATGGACTTGGCAGTGATCCCTTTTTCTTGGCACAAATCCAGGAGCACTAGGAGGCTACGGGGTGTCAGAGGCTCTTCTGTATGGTGCTGATGGTCAGCTTTCAGTGCCTGGCTTATTCACTATCTCTAATGCCGCATTCAAGTTATGACCGCCATAGGCAGGTAAGGCACACTCTCTAACAGTGCGCACCGTTCTGCTAAGATAGAGGAGCGCCTGTAAAATACAGATCTCTCTTGCTGAGAAATATAGGTGTAAAAAAAGCAATACAAGAGCTAAAAGAATTCCTACAGATATTTTATCACTTGGAAAGGAAGATCCAGCTTTAACAAAAGTGAAATTCTGTGGTCAGGAAAAATTACAAAGTTACAAACAAGTTACAATATTTTCCTTAGTTGTATTACAAATGTCACCTTTGGAATACATTTAAAAATCAATTATTCTTTTCTCTTTGTTGTGCTGTCAGTTTGTTTTTTACACTTCATTGAGCAAGGCAATGAAACAAGGCTGTTGTGCTTCTTATTGATTCTGCTTTGTGTTCAAAGTCAATTTATCTGTCTAGATGTTGGGCAACAATAAACCCTGTTTTCTTTTCTAGCACAGATGAGATAGCTATCTGCACAAACTTTAAAAATGAGCAAATTGCCATTGTCTACCACAGGGTTGTTTCTGGTCTTCCTTGGGATTCAGATTCTTCCATACAATTAGTTAAGAGATAGATTGCACTACAGAAAGAGATCACATGTGTGGAGGTCAGAAAGACAGCCTGCTTAGCCCAAAAGATAAAATGGAAGAAGATGTACGAACAGAAGTTGAAGGGAAGGTGTCTGAGATTTGTTGTCTAAAAGGTAGGGATTAAACAAGGATTAAAAAAAAAAAAAAAACCCAAACATTCTGAAGGTTGTTTTGTAGGCTTAAGTGGGGAGACCATGACAGGAAGAAGAGGAAGGACGAAGCTTGGAGCAAGAAAAGAAGACAGAGAGAGCAAAAAGGGTAAATGTGGAAGTGGGGGGAAAAAAGAGGAGTGATAATAAGGAAACTGGAACAGAGATAAGTAGGTAGATAATATACAAGGTCCCAGTAGAAAAGCTCTCTGTATGAGGACAAAGAACCAACATTTAGTGCTGTTTGAGATGTGAAGACTGAACAAAGGAGACAGTCATCAGCATGAGAGAGGTTTTAGTATTAGGTTGAAAAAAAAGATTTTAAAATTCAGAAGTTTATTAGCTCCAAACTGGCTACTAGGTGCAGAAATATGTGCATTTTCTATATTCCTTGCAAGTCATGGTACTGCTTGTAGAGTAAGATTAATCTTTGATTTTTTTTGACTTAAGATTTTTTCCCTGTAGCAGTTCAGATGTTCAAAAGCTTTAATAAGCAATATATTAACTGAAATTTTAATATTTAATGGTGATTTTTCCTTACCACCAAAAGACTTATTCCACTAACTTAAAATAATTTATACTTTTTTGTCTTAAATTGAATTTCAAGTCAGAAATTTATATAGCCATATATAACTGTGTGTATATATATGTATATGTAAGTATACACATCTCCATAGTGATGTCTGTGTCATTTTTGATCCTTGGTTACACACATTATTATTTAGTTTCTACTATTTATTGTGCACATTTGAGCTCAGTGCAAGTACACACCGTCAGTTCGATGTCAATCACCTAAAACTTTCCACTCTTAATTGAAAACCCATGCATTAGCACGTTGTACCCTTCAGTTTAACACTATGCTTTGTGTGCACATAATAGCCTCAGTGACGTGGCTCAGAGTGGGAGGAACAGTGGAAGGGTCTTTTGGCATTTCTCTCTCTTGGGGCTGGCATACATTGTGCTACCCACAGCTGCGGCCGGCAGCCGTTGCGCTGGTGGAGCTCTGATGGTGTTGCTGGGCTGCAACATCCTCCTAAGAATAGGTGAGCCCCTCATCTAGCCAAGGCTGAGGCCAAATCAAGAGCACACTAATGATAGCTAAAAGAGGCCCATGAATTTCGGTGAGGTGTGGACAGGCTTTAGCTCCTCTTTGTCCTGGTTTTGACTGGGACAGAGTTAACTTGCTTTGGGGTTTGTGCTGAGAAGGTGGCTGATGACATACTGATGTTTAGAGTTTCTGCCAGGACAGTCAAGGACTTTTCAGCTTCTCTGCTGTGCCAGTGTCTGCTAGGATTCAACTTAGGTTTAAGATTGAGACTCAAACTGGTCAATAGTGTATCCCATATCATAAATGTTATGCCCAATGTATGGATGAGGGTCAGTCTGGAATTCTCTCTCTCTCTGGGTTGTCTCTCGCTAGCTCTCCAGGTCATCTCTCACTAGCTCTTCGGGTTCTCTCTGACTCTCTCGGTTGTCTCTCTCTTTCTCTCAGAAACTTGGGCTCTTATCTCTTTTCTGGGATTGCTGTTTCAGGACTCTCTTCTGGGTTCATTAGGTGGGAATGGGCTGAGCCTTCGTCACTGGACAGATGTGCAGTTGCACTGTGTATCACTCATTTGTATATTTCTATATATTACTGTTATTGCTGTAATTACTGTAATTACTATAATTACTATTGTAAATTTTATTGTAGTTTACTTATGAAATTTTTCTTATCTCAACCCATGAGGTCTCTTTTCCCTTTAGTCCTTTAATTCTCTCTCCACCCCCTCGGAGGGGGAGGGTGAGCGAGCCGTTGTTGTGGTATTTTGCTGGTAGCCAAGGTCAAAACCACAGCAGTCCTTTTTGGTGCCCAGCATGGGGCCTCTTCAACACATAGGGCCTCTTCAAAACACAACAATTTTCCACGTCCATCTTCCCTCACCTGTAAAATGTCCAGGATAACAGCAGCCAACTGTGGGATAGCCAAGCAGGAGCAATAAGTTTTAACTACTGAGAGCCATATCGCCATCACAGTTGATTGCAGCTATAATCCTCTCACTAATTAAAGGTCAACATACTAGTCTGAAGATTAAATGCTATATGTTACTGTTATGGTGCTGATCATTTAGCAAGCAGCCTTCTATCTGTCACTCTTTCACTGTACTTGGTTTCAGTCTTGTATCTGCAGTGAGCCACAACATCATTATTTCCAACAGTAAATTCTCAGCATGACTTGGGCCAAACCCCACAGAAACAGCAACGGAGCAAAAGCGCAACAAGCACTGAAAAATTTCAGTAGGTATTGCAGCATTAAAAAGCCTTCATATTAATTTTGCATTCCAAAATGTAACAGTTGTGTTTGCTTTACAACAGAAATGAAAGAGTTTTGTCTCCAGCCTGTGGTTATTTGGTGTGAATTAGGCCTTTTAAAGCCCCGTAGGCATTGTACACATTTTTCCAAAACCAGCTTTTAATGTCTTAAGAACAGTTACATGAGCCTGAAATTCACAACTAAAATTTGTTTTGATTTATTTACATGTCATAGTTGTCATGCAACCGATACTGTTTTCAGTTCAGTGTTATGTTCCCAGCGAAAAGGTTAACAGAAATCAAAAGTAATTAGCTCTTCTAAAAAGCAGACATTTTACGCAAAACAGAAGAGGATTTTTTTTTTTTTGCAAAATACATAAGGCAAAATAAAACTGCTTTGCAGATTAGCACAATTTTTACTGTTTGATGATACTTTCAATGGTCTTCTCTAAAAATTAGCAAAGGGAATGGGGCGATTCCATTGCCTACAGTGTGTTCGGAGTCTGGTGCCAAAACCAATAGGGAAATCAGCTGAAAGTTGAAGATTTAACCATTGTGTGAGAAAGTTGCTGGTAATTGCATGTTCAGGATAATGAGTGCTGGTAGTTTCCATCAGCCTGTGGCTGTTTTGCATTCAGGGGGGACTTGCCAAATTGAGGGCACACAGCAGCAGATCTCTCATATGCAAATTGCCTTCTCTCTCACCATGCTTGGTTTGCTCTTACTCATTTGGTGTTTCAGGAAAATGTCCTCAAAGTGCTGGTGTGCTTCAGGAGTACAGCTCTTGTTTGGAGAGATGACAGGCAAGCTGGTTAAACACCAAATCATTTTTCAGTCATGCAGATTGGACACTAAATCCCATTAACTGCAGGACACCCGGATACCTTGGAGGCTTGGAGCTGTTGGAGATTTCTACCAGTTTCTTTCCTCACTTCCAGCCCCCCAGTTCACAGCCAGGCAGAAAGCTGGCAGGGCACTTGGACAGACATTTTCTAGCCTGTTCACCCACGTTTCATTCACTGTGCTGGTAGCTCAGGAGCACAATTGTATGTGCTCAAGCAAACTCTCTGCCTGCTCAGTGAGGCTTTCACTGCTGAGGATGCAGACCCTGCACTTCCTTGTGGGTGTTTGTAGGGGGCCAGCACGTAATTAAGGCCTTGTTTTTTGAAATAAACTTTTATAACTGGGGAAACGATGGGCTGCCCAGTCTTGCAAGTGGAGACCGTTGACAGCGTGGCTGCCGTCAGGGCACTGCTCTGTACAGCCCAAGTCCTTCTGAAATGAGGAAAGTCAGTAATCCTTGCTGTTGTTTATTTTAGCTACTGTAACTTCATATGATATTCAGATCTGTGTAAATGTAATGCTTTCCTGGTGTTTTCTACACTAGTCACTTCAGTAATGTGTATGAAAGTAGTTTCCAGGGGTTATTCACTTGCTTATACAAACACTTCCTGATACTCATTTTGCTTTCATTGCCTTTCCGCTCCTCCTGCTCTCGCCATATGGAAAATGCAGGACATACCATACTGCCTAATCCTTTATTTTCCCCTTTGCCTGGCAGTCTTTTCCCTACCTCCACCACAAAACCTTTGTCTGGCTTATTTTAATCCTCCTTGCCTGAGAGCAGCCCACAAGTCGGTACAGAATGCATGCACGTCCGCAGACACACACTTACGTACACATATGTATGTACGAACGTATTGTTTTCACATGGACTGGGAGGACAACATATTTTACATAGTCTCACATCTATTGCCCTGACCTTTTCAAATAACTCATGTGAAGTTTCAGTGTTATTTTCGTTTGTCTTAGCACACGTTTGCAGTTGAATTTATGTAGCATTTTATCGTTTGATTCTTTCCTCTCTAGTTCAACTATACTTCATGGAAGAAATGTTGGAAAAATAAATAAATATGAAAGAAAATTATTGTGTAATATACCACTCTAATGTTAGAATTTTGTTGTGTTATAAATAATTTCATGTAGATACGAGGAACAGACTTTTGATTTACTACTGTCTGTCTGAATTAGTCATATATGGTAAATTTCTGTAAAGGGGTCGTATGTGACCAAAGGTGTCTGTTATTGTTGGCATTAAGTGATATGCTTTCCAGAACTGCTAGACTGCTTGTGGCACTGGACCAATTTGTTATTTTGGGAGTAGATAAAGTCTTTGTTTAGCCTTCTGGCACTCAGTGTAGCTCTTGAAAATGGTTTTCTTTGTTTTGCTTTAGGTTTTCTGTTGCTCTTAAATCTGCTCCACTCTATGGGGCTTTGTCACAGGAGACAAGGGGCCTGAGTATTAGGTGTACTCTTTCTTGGATGTCTTCCCAGAAGGCTTCATTTCAGGTGGGTGGGAGGGGGACACATGCAGATAACGTACAATATTGTGCTTGTACATTGCAGTGTCAGCACTCCTGCATTCGTCTAAGAGCAGCAGCTGTCACTGTTGCTGATGTTCACTAGATGTCGGGTATTATTTTTATATTATACCACAGCACCTGGAGAAGTTGAATCATATTTTTTTCCACGTGTAAGTGTTACCTCATTGTGTACAACTTGGAGTCAAATCCAGTAGAGAACTTGGACAGTTAAAGGAGAGGCATGTTTTTACCTGGCTGCAAAGCTTCCTCAGTTCCTGATTTTAAGGTTGCTGGACCTGAGTGTTTACACAGACCCAGAGCTGCCCCAGCTCTGGCACAGATGTCACCTCAGGGCATGGACGATGCCTGAGGCCAGCTGGGATCCTAAGCAAAATTTTCCTGCCCCACAGCCACTGCCGTGCTTAATACACAGGCAGGATTGTTCTCAAAGAAATAACATTGCCAGCTTCCCTGAAGGCAACTTGTGGTGCTATTGTCCGTGGTAACCTTGCAATTAGAGCAGTCGACCAGAGTCTGGGAAACCCGGGTTTAGTTCTCTTTCTAGGTGGGGAGGATGCCAAGTGGTCTCAGAGAACTGTGCCCCTTGCTGGACTCCAAGCTGCCCTGTGAGAGTGGGGCTGCCAGGTGTGGGTGAAGAAGAGAGGGAGAGCTCATGCTGTTGTGGTGAGCGGTTATCCACCCTGCTCTTCCTTATGTCCAGGGCTGCTTTAGTTCATCACTTGGGGACTGCTCCCTGTAACAGCACCCTAGCAGTTACCCAGGCGAACAGGGACACCAGGGCTTCCCCATCAGAGGTGTCTGGCCCCGGGGCTGTACAAACACACAGCTCCTCCCTGCTCCTCCATCCACTGTCCCCCATCAACTTGCTCTGCAGGACCAGGAGTGCCCCAGCTGGGGCTGGCCTGTTTCCTTGGGTACCAACCAGAAAAGTGAGAATTAGTGCCCTGAGAGTCCTGAGCAAGGGCTCCAAGAAGTTAGACTCTCAGCTGTTACCCATCCATCTCTTCCAGCTGTGGTTTGAAAGAAAAGCAAGCACTCTGCTCCGTTTTCAAAAGCCACACATTGGGCGCAAAGGAGGGGAGCTCCTGAGGCCAGCCCACAGCCAGGGTCCCAAGGGGCCAGGATGAAGGCTGCCTTTTGCCTCCTGGTTTCTACCTCTCTGTAGTAACCCACTGAATACGTGAGCTGAGCAGGGCTCTGCCTGCTCTGTTTTTACTGAGGCACCCATATGTATTGCACAGGCAGCCTAACTGCCGAGCCATAGGGGTCTGAGCATCCTCACCGGTCCCAGGTCTGTGGGCTTGATCCCAGCTGAGGCTTTCATCCTGTTAGGCAGCTGGGACAGACTCTTGTGCAGCTCAGGAGGCCAGTGGGCTCCACTCATTTACAGTCTGGAGCAGTTTGTTGGATTGGGGCACTATACATACAGTACTTTTATTGGAGAGGTTCCTAAGAATGTTTTTTGTTCAGTCAGGGCTGAAGTAAGCTCCCTGGTAAAATCCACACTTAAGGACATATACCTTAAGCCTCATCAGTTTGAGTGAATCTTAAGTAGGTTCCTTTTAGCAGCTTTGCAGAACAAAGCCGTGACCTCAGGACCTGATTTCACTGTCCCTGCTCTGGCATCAGAGTCTGTGGGACAAACGGGTTGGTATTGCCATGCCATAGCTCAGGTCTTGCAGCCGAGCGAGGATTTCAGGCTTTGATTCTCCATGGAAGACACCATCACCCATTTGGATGTATAGCACAGAAATGACCCTGTGCTGCCTTTCTGTACTCTCCTGCCACAGCATGTTTTCTAGACAGTTCAGCAGAGATGGTAGACTTAGAACATTTATGCATTTGAGGCTCATCAAATATCTTGCAATCCTCAGCCTTTTGAACTGAAGCACTTCTGTATTTTCTCAAAGTACTTTTTAAAAAAGCAATCAATTAAAATGTCTCCAGGAATCCTGTTCTCCAGGAGACATCTCCTCATTCATCTTGAGTACCAAGTTACACTGCAAAAGGCCCAACTCAGCAAACACAAACCCACAAATTTATCTTAAGTCCCAAGGGATGGTCGCTGAGTACAATTCTGGCTTGCGTTAGCATGTGTTTGAAGAGTCTGAACACAGAGACCTGATGCTGGAAATATTTATGACAGTTTGACAGCATTTGTTTGCAAACATCACTCCAGCAGCACATGGATCCCACTCTGGCCTCAGCTGCGCAGCAAGTGGGTGTCGCTGGTGCTCTGTGCTGCAGGTGCTCTGATAACAAAAGTTTAAATGATTTTTAGAGGGATGAGAAAGAGACAGCTCCAAATTTCTGCTGTGGATGAAATAATGTTTCAGCAAAAGGTAAATTTTTAACCAACATGTGTCCAGTCTGTGCTATTTGGATGGCTAAATATCACCTTGCAGTGTTGCTTAAAATGTAGGACTGTACTATGCAGTCCATCACCAGCGGCTGCTTGAGGCTTGGGCATCTGGGTGTCCTGACAACTCAGCTGAAGAAGCTGATGTGGGTAGTGCTGTGGCACAGGTTCCTGCAGTACCCCCATGTCCCTGTTCCCCATGCTCCTGACTGCCCACCAGACCTTTCAGGGGGCCTGAGAGAGAGGACATACTCTACCATCCTCATATATACCTACCTGATCCTGGAGTCAAGGCTTTGAAATCTCAAGAGATGTCATCTGGGTTGTTTGTAATTCAAGTGAAGTGACAGTATAGGGAGTGTTGGATGGGAATAAGGGAGGTCATACAAAGAGTGCAGCAGTTAGCTCACAGGGGCAGGCGGTGAGGGTTTGAAAAGTACACGCTTATGCTATTCCTGGCCAGATCCTGAAGTCCTCACACTACTGTTTGCTCAAACGGGCTGTTAACATCAGAGGGTTTGTCTGTATGGAGGTGAGTTACATACAGAATGGGAGCATCGGTATTTGATGTCTCATGGTGGGGGAGGAAGCTGTAAAGCTTCACAAAAAACATGCTTTAAAAAGTGATTTGAAGGGCAAAGCGGGGGGTGAGGAGTTGAGCAGGAAGGCAAGTCCCTTGCTCTATAGCTAGAATGGGTTTTGACTGATCTGCAGTGGGAAAAGCACTGCAGATACAAGAAGCCTCAGCTTCTTTCTGATTCAGTATTTTGGCCAACTGATTGCTTTGCTTGTTTTTGGCTGAGTGGCTGTAGTGGCTTGTTTCCATGGTCATTGTTGGCTCATCAGTTTTACTCCATTCTTTGGTATTTTCAAAAAGCCCAATTAAGGCCATTTCCTTGAACTTCCATCATTAGGGACAGTGCTCGGTTTGCGCACTCCAGTTACATGCCAGATCTGGTGCAGCCATCCTGCGTCTGGGGACTTGTGGGTAGCTTCCATTTGTGGAACTGGGATTTTTACTGTCTGTAGAAGAAAAGTTTTCTATCTATCTGACTCAGAGTTCTCCAGGCCTAGAGAAATACCCGAGAGGAAACTTGAATCTGTGTTTCTTTTATCTTAAATAGATCTTCACAAACTTCTGCCATAAAGGGGGCTTTGAATTACTGGGAGCAGGGGCAAATGGCATCCAACTGGGAGCGCTCTGTAGAACATGGGAACATTCAGTAATGCACAGGGTTTGGGTCTTAATTTGAGGTTTAGCCAAAAGAAAAGTGTCAAAATATTGATCTTTCCAAATTGTATGCAGCATGTGTTAGACCTGGCTGCTGAGATTTTCCTTAGTCTGCATCAGGACTGCTGATACAAGTCACTAATACAAATATTACTAAAAGGTTAATTTTTCTCCTTTAGTGTGTCTGCTCATGCTCTGGAGTTTTCAGTTTCATGTTTTTTTCCTGAACATTACTTACAAAAAATACACATCAAATGGGTTGCCTTTTTTGAGAGAGATATATATAAATATATAT
>NW_010108301.1:27093-37412 GCF_000699245.1 Pterocles gutturalis | reverse complement strand
CTATACTGGGCATGATACGGAACAGACCATGGGCCAGTTTGGTCTCCATCCTAAACCTGAGGTCGAATCCTGGGCTAGTAACTGGGGCTGTGCTCCCTCCCAGCTCCTCCTGCCCCTGCAGACACGGGCACAGCAGAGAAGCTGGAAAGTCCTTGAGTGTCCTGGAGCAGCTCTGCCCATCAGTGTGTGATCAGCTTCTCCTCAGCACAAACCCAAACACAGCCTCACACCAGCTGCTGGGAAGAAAGTGAACTCTGTCCCAGCTGAAACCAGGACACAAGGGCACAGAAACAGGGTCACACCAACCTGGTGCAGCTCAGAAGGAGGCTTCCAGGAATCCAGGTGCAGGTCACCGTTCCAGGTCCAGCATGCTCCAGGTCACTGTTTCCCATCTCAGAAGGCATGGGATGCCGCTAACCTCACCTTCATGGGCCCTACCCGACATGCTGGCCTTCTGCAACGTCAACCTGCAGCCAAGGCAACAATGTGGATACTGTGATATCTCGTGGCAGCAGGGATGGATGAGGACAGAGAAGGTGACAGTGGTGACCCAGGAGCAGGGGGACAGGGGAACAAAGGTCCAAGAGGATGAGAAGTCAGTAGTTTTGAGTAAGCATGCTGGGACACTGAGGAAGCAACAGCATAGCCGGATAGAAAGGGAAGCAAATCATCTTGTTTGATGATATCTCCTAGGTAAGGAAGAAGGAGAGGCATGGAATGGGAGGGTGGACAGGCTCTCCTGTCCAGCACAATCTCAACAAAATATCAGCAGTTAAAATCTCACCTTGTTTGTTGGATTGAGTAAGAACAGTTTTCCTCTAGAACTTGTGGAAAGGTTGTTATTACACTCAGGTTCTTCCTCATCAATTTAATATATGTGTGTTTTAAATACTTTTAAGTTTTTGTCTCTCGGCTCAAATTTTCTGTTTGGTGTTTGTCTTCTCTGGCCTTGTAATTGTTTTGGCTGTTCTCACCGTGCAGTGTTGTTGGCCGGGTTAGCAAGAGCCTCAGCCTGCCCGGTGTGCCCAGGGTAAAACAGACACACGAGGTGCAAAGACCTGACTCATCAGGAGCTGTGCCTTTTCTCTAAAGCTTTCTTCTTCCTCATTTTTTCAGTGGTTCCTTTCACAGACCTCTGTATTTGAATGGACAATTTTAATTTTTTTTATAGGGAAGTGTCAGATTTATTTTGGTTCCTTAAGAGCAAGACAAACAAGTGTGAAAGTTTGTTAGAGAGTGCTCTAACACCAAAGTTGTGTTCATATGTTCAAACTATTTCTTTTTCTCCCTCTTTCAGAATGGTTGGATTCTCCTTGCTCAGATTGCTGTGTAACACTCTGAGAATACACATTTATATATAAAATATATAGAAGTTCCTTGCAGTGGCTTGCTGGGAAATTCTACTGCACAGCATCCTGGCAGCACCTCCAGCTGAAGGAGCTTCTGACTCTGCAGGTCCCAGATGCTGTGGCTCCAGGGAAATACTATCACACAGATAACACGGCCAGCGTGGATGCTAATTTCTAACATTTGCATCTCACTGGGGACTCCAGGAACTGCAGAAGTGGGAATGTAGTAAAGCTCAGAGTTGGATTTCTAAGGAGTCTCAATTTAATATAAATGAATAAATATTTTGCTTTGAAATTAAAATTCAAAAATTAATTCTAAGAAATGTGGGTATTTGTTTTTGCTGTTTTAAACTACTTCAAACACGCAATATATAAATTTCAAGTTTCAACTGATTTTGTGGAGGACTTTCCTGAACTTCCTTACAGTGGAGTTCCACAACCAGCTCCAGCTGATGGCTTCTGCACTGCCGTCCATGGCCAGCTTCTCCTTCCTCCTCCCGCACACCACTCCCAGGGCTGCGTCCTCTCGCTTGTTCCTTGTGGTTGTTAAAATAACCATGCAGATGTGTAGTGAGTTGCACAAGTTGGCAGAAAACATTTTTTTTTCCCCTCCTAAGTTAAATTTGAATCAGGACAGTGAGCTGATCTACCTTACTGGGTCCAAGCGAGTGTGAGATGGCGGTGGGAAGAGATGACTGCAGGAAGAAGGGAGGCGGGATTGCCCCCAGATTTCGTGCGACTTTACACTGGCTTATGCTGATCATGCACATGGCATTTATTCATTATTTTTCTTCCCCTTCCCCGTCCTTCCCTTTCCCCAGGTGCCTGCTCTCCCTGCCTGCCACTATTTATTGAGTCCTTGGTTTATTTGCAAGAGAGATAAAGTTATTCAATAAAGATATCTAAAATAAAGATATTCAGATAGTAGCTGTGTAAGTATGTGTATTTGAAATTTTATCTTTGCAGCACTAGTCTGTGTTGTAATATCTGTGATATATTGCTGTTCCCTTTACATTATAACAGATTGTCTATTACAGAGGCAAAATTTAATAAGGGCATGTACATTAACATTATGGCATAATTTCCTGGCTGCCAGACAGGAGATATTTTGAATGTTAAACTGTGTTTGATATGTTAATGTATGATGTAAGTAACAAATGGGGCTCTATTAACATCACTTGCTTAAACATTTTCCAATTTTCCTGTTAAGTAAGAGTCGGGGGAAAAAAGGTACTTGGTTCAAAGTGAAGAAATTGGGAACTATTTAATATATTTTAATGGCAGCCCAGTTGTTACAGTTAGTAGCTATCTCCGTGAAAATCAAGCAAGTCGGAGAACACATCTTGTTAACGGTTTAAGTACCAGCAATGATGAGTCCACGTGCAGCAGCTTTTTACTTAACAGAATAAAATGAAAAATAATTGTCATCATGCACTTGTGCAGCTGTCAGAGTCATCATTTAGAAATAGATGGGAGCTACGAGGCAACTACTCCACCTTGCCTCTTGAATTTATGCTTCCAAGTTATCTACATATTTCCTTTTTATGTAACGTGTACAATGTGCTATTTAAAGGAACTGCAAAAGATTTAGGAAAATTGCGAAGTGCTGCAGTTGCACAGATCAACAGCCCTAGAGGCGAATTCCACCTCTACCAGTGCCCTTCATTTTGACTAGGGGCAAATTGCTTCTCTTTATCCTCTAGCAGTTTTGTTTCTATGCCACTTTTAAACCCTTTTGGTTAGGTACGTCTTATTTTGGTTTAGTAAAATCCAGATGTGATGAATCTATGAGCCTCTAGTCCCCTTTGGGGTTTGAGGCGGAACCAATATGGAAATAGGAAGAAGAAGAAGAAGAGGAAGAAGACGAAGAAGAAAAGAAGTAAGCATAAATATAACTGCTTATACAAGCATAGAAAATAGTAGCTTTCACTGGACTAAATTAAGGCAGTTTCTTAAATTTTAATAAATCTATAGATTAACCCACTAAAGGGCAATTGTATCTGTCTGCTAGTTCAAAGAAGAGCAAATACTGTAACACCTGAAAAGCCGATGAGGAAACCTTTAAATCAGTCTTCATTATGCCCAAAGACAAGGTACAGTTCAATGGTGGCTGTATCTAATCTCCATGTACGAATGTATATATATGTCTATTGTATACTTGTACGTATAATTGCTAAAATACATACGTATGATTAAGGTATAGCACAATCTTGATATGGTCTGCATTCAGAAGGCTTAATGTCCAGGATCTGAGCCTCTGCACAAGGCTGACACTGAATTACAGCAAACCAGAGATTTGCCTTTGTCAATCAGATGTGACATTTAAACTTATTTCCCACCTTCACACTTCTCCTGCCTTTGGTGCGACAACAGGTAATGTCATCAGCAGAGCAAAGGATGTTGTTAAAAATCAAAAAGGCTGCTGGATTTGCTTTCTGGCCATAGTCACTGAACTAATTACTTCCTTTTCTGCTCTGTGAATTGTTTGGAGATACCTTGAAAAGATACTAAGCAAAACTTTAAATCCCTTCGTGTTTTAGTTAAAGTAACAACTTAACCCACTCTGTCTGCTGGGGACAAAATTGTCTCACTAAAATCAGTGAGGAAACTTTGTGGTGTGTGTTTGTTTGTTTGTTTGTTTATGAAGAGTTTTATAAAGGTCTTTTCCTCTTCTAGCTGCAGTTTTAGGAGATACTTTTCAATCACAACTACACAGCAGAGATTTAAGATCAGTAAGAGCATCAACAATTGCAAAGGGCAGTCAAATCTGATCTTTATTTTAGAGACACTCTAGGGATTTGCAGCTCCAGAGTCCTCAGCTGTTCTGTCCTGAGCAATAAAACAATTCACAGAGGACTTTGAATAATTCCCCTCTACAGATTGTACATGATTTCTGAATATGTAAGGTTTTATTCTATAAAATCGTTAACAACAGGAATGTTAAGGTGATGGGGGGTGGGAGGGGCAAAAATGCAAGGAATTAAGTGTTCTGAATTATGTGCATTCAGGACTCGCTCTGAACCCAAAGATATACAACTGCAGATGTGAATGCTGTGCTTCAGCAGGGGAAGGAAAGATGTAACAGCAGAAAAAACCCCACCAACATACCTATTTGTCATGATGCTAAGACTATGAGGATTTAAATAGCTGATACAATAGTAATTTTGCCAGCTATGCACACTACAACTTACTCTACTCCTTTCCAGTCCTATGACCTTCTTATTCTTCATGCACCTCCATAAGGAAAGGATGTCCTAGGATTTCCTCCAAAAGGAAAGACTCCATCATAATAGTCAGACTTTCAGATACTGAAGTTAACTAACTGGATTCACCATTGCTCTTATTCTAGTTTTCAGTAACTCCCTAAATAAGCTATTAAAATAATGACTGTTGTGTGGTTTTGGTTTTTGGTTTGGTGGGGTTTTTTGGGGGTTTTTTTTGTCAGCCATTGGAATGTCTTACAAATAAATTACTCTGTGGGAGTTGCAGAAAAAAAACCTTTTTTTTTTTTAAAAAAAAAAGAAACGTTGAAACTAGTCATCACACATGATGAAACTGAAATCAAGCAACTGAGGGAAAAATGAGTTTTGAAAAAACTAGAGACATTCTGTAAAAACACTGACACTTCTGTACAGTAGCACAGACCTTGAAACTTGTGGGTTTCTTCCTTCAGCCATCTAATTTCTGCTGTTTTCAATTTGGGATTTGAAATTACTTGTGACATTACAGTACACAGTGCATCAGTCCCAAGATGTACTGTGAATTGATGAGGCTGGTCATTGAACGACTCCAAATTGAGGAAGGAGAGATGGAAGTTAGCTGAAGGTGGTCAAAAAGGACCAGCAACCGGCCACAGGAACAAGGGGGAAAAGCTGCAAAAAAATTAAATGTCTGCTTTCTGTAGTGCTGATCTTTATGCAGTGTACAGTCACAGCTTCCCAGAAACTTTCCCTTACCATGTTGTTTAAAGTTAGGCGTAAATTGCCATTGGTGAGTAGATACAGAGCCCACTGTATGGTCAATATTTGGACTCGCTGCTTTCATAGAGGCGCTCGCAATTTTGTCTGTCCTTACTCTACTGACCTCATACATGTATACTAACTACTCTTTCATAGATTTGCAGATCACAAGAGACTGTTCGGCTTTTTAAACTCCAGTAGAATACGACCAATTGAACAGAATAATTTCCTACTTCTTTCAGAGCTACAAGAGGAAAAACATATTAAGCAAAAAAAGCAAAATTCAAGGAAAGATAGACGAAAAAGGCTCAGGCAATGGACAGCAGTGACTATATTTCTCATATTGTGATTGCCAGATAACATGAAGTCCGTGTCATTTGTGTGTAATGTCTCTTCCTTAGAGCCAGAAGAAGAAGTACAAGTACAGGATTATGTTGCATATAGCCTGGACCAGGTGCTAGTGGAGCTACACAATGACCCAGCCTCCAGATCTACTGCACCAAAGGGAAAGGGAACGTAAGCTTATCACTGTGGGGAGCACAAAAACCCAAAGCCTATCCTTCTTTCATAAAACCACCCCAGAGAAACTGCCTTATTTGAAATGAGGATGTGGTAAACTTATTTCATACAGCAAGCATCACTGCAAATCGATTTCTGTTAGGCAAATTCAAAGGTTATCACTCATAAAACCTTAATCATTTCATAGAAATAACGCTCTGATGACTTTGGATGTAGGGAGACTTCAATCTGATTTCAGCTTAGTAATGCTGTCAAACACCTTTAACTTTTAGGATCTGAGTAATCCCACTGGATTCACTTGGGCTTCTGGCATACTCAAATCATCTATGCTTAAGTAACAAGCAATGCTTAATGTTGGAGAATATCTAATGTCAGCATTGTAGTCTTAATGGGTAACTAAGAATTTAACAAAAATAAAAGCACAGTTACTGGCTGGTCAGTCCTGAGTGTGAACTGCAGTTCTTGGTGAAAGCATGAATACAAATTTGCTGAAGGATATTAGGCTGGATTTTTTATTTTTCAAATTATTTTCCAATGCTAGTCAAAAGATTTTCAAGAGTATCAAAGGTACTCTTGACAGCTGTAAAGTTCTTCTTTCCTTAAAACATTATGAGTGATTTCTGGTTAATGGGAGGTACTTGCAAAGCCTACTCCATAGGTCTCTAAGTTCAACAGAAGGGTTCAAATCCATTTTACCTGTACGCTTGATCATGTCCAATATGAGCAGATCTCAAGGCAATGTCCAAAACCAGCTTTATAACTTTGCTTCAATTCTGACCTAAAATGCCTTGGCTGGTTTTGTTATCACTCCAGCTGGGATTGCACACCTTGGTCCAACTGCAGAAAAAAGTGGTAAAATCTGTAAATGAAGACAAGAGAGAAACAAAATCGATAATTCCAACAGAAAACTATTCAGAGTAATGGATAAGAAAGAAAATTATGAGACTCAAAGAGGGCATGTGTATTAAATCTTTCTCAACTCAAGCACTGCTGAAATAAAAGGTAAATTGCTTTTGATAAACTATTGGATATCACACTTCTCTGATTTATTTCACTTTCGGACTCAGGAAATGCAGTAAACTATATTGACTTCAGGAAAGTATTTGATACAATGTCACATTCTGAAATTATTGGTTAGGATGAAGATGGTGGAGAATAACACGACAGTCTTGAGGTAGGTACAGAAAGAGCTAAGCCATGCCCTTAATAACTGTAAAATGGCATGCTGCTATGAGAACTTTTCAAAACAAGAGGCTTAGGATTGATTTTATTTGTTCTTTTCATTAATGCAAAAGCCCCAGTAATGGCATTCAGAAGCACAGTAATTAATTCTGTGTCAGAGTTTGATTAATTTAGAAAGGGTATGGTATGATAATGAAGTTTTCTGGGATAGCAGACCCCAAGACCGTCTGCTTTACCAAGAAATCTGTGTTACTCAGAGCCCCGTGGTGTCGGTGTGAAGAAGACAGACCAAGGGGAGCAGACGTGCCCACGCTTCAGCCGTGTCCACCCTTGTCCTTTCCAGGCAGGTGGTGGCCGATGAACCAGCAGTGGCCACCGCTTCCATAGGCATGGGTCTGGCTTGGTGAGTATGGTAGAGCCACCAAGGATAACATTTCCAAAGGTCACCATTGATGTTGTAACGTTTGTAGATGCTTGGTGGAGGTACGGGGCTTGGGTAAACTTTGTCGGTTTCTTTTGCCTTTCCGTTTTCTCCAACTTCAGCTGAACATGTCCACTGCCATCCTCATTGCCATGACAAATATGCTGTCCTTTTTTCTCAGCTCTGTTGTCATGTTCAAAGGAAACTCAGTGCTTCAGGAAACTCTGAAGATCCGACTCATTTTTTTTTTCTGAGTCTTGTCTCCTATTTATCAGTGTGATAAAACACCTGCAAGCTGCCTCCATACAGATTCGTTTGTTGGTTTTCATTGTTTGGGGTTTTTTTTATAAACATGCCAGGTGATTTATTTAAGAGTTTTCATATCAAGTTCACCTGACAGAACACTGCTGTAATAATTTGCAATTTGTTTCCATTTACGTGTTCTTTTTAGCACATCCTGACAACAGAAGACCACTAATAAATAGGAGATGAATTTCATTAATCCTTTCTGCCATTTATAGAAATGTTTTCTTCCTTTTCCGTGTTTCAACTCAGTCCCTAGTCACATCATTCTTTGCTGAGTTATAACAGTGTGGAAAAAAGTCTTTGTAAAAGTAGTAGTGATATTCTATTTTTTCTCACAGGGACACCAAACATCTGGCTTTAAAGATAATGGCAGTAACAATTATTTGCATCATAGCCTGAGCTAACTTGATAGCTGAAAGTAGCTGTTATTATCTCTCAGACTCCTAACCTATCCCCAGCTAGACAATGATGTATGAAATGCTCTGGCATTTCTCTCCGTGATCCTAAACTTTACGAAATGTATGTGAGCTGACACTGAAGAAAATTGGATTCAAGGTTGTCTTTTGTGTTTGCTTTACGTACGTAAATGAATGGCACAGGCTGAATTGAAATAAATAAATAAAAGCAAACTTTTAAATGCTGCTTCTCAAAAGAAAAGTGCAAACTCATAACAAATTCCCCTAATAGACAGTCAGCTGCATAGAGGCATTGCCTGTGGAGGGAAATTGATACCTCAGAAGAACAGAGGTAATAATAACTCCAGTTGTTCTTACTCATTATCATGAGAAGGATCCGCAGGGTGAACAACTCAGATATGCAGTTCATCCAAGTCATGGTTCTGCCGCTTTTATTAACATGAACAAACAGATGACATTTACTTGGTGGGAGCTCGACCGGTGCTAGTTCCCAATGGAGAGCACACACGGGCAACAAAGCTGCCACCAGCCATCCTGGTACCCTCCTCCCGCAGCAGTGCCCTTTGGGGCTCCGCTCACCCCTCTGGGCAGCTCCCATCCTGTGCCGTCCTGAGCCAGGGGTGGGAGCTGGAGAGGGTTCCAGGGGGCTGAGGAAGGGAAGAGATGCTTCAAAGCCTCCCTCGCTCACTATTTCCTTCTAAGCTCTGCGGTGCTTCTTCTGCGATTTCTACGAAAAGGTGAGGAAGACAAACAGGTTAGAAAACATTGAGTCACAGAATGGTTAGGGTTGGAAGGGACCTTAAAGATCATCTAGTTCCAGCCTCCCTGACATCCACCCCCCCAGACATCAAAAGGTCTGATTTTCAAATTCCGCAGTTTTAGTAGTGTGTTTGGGTGAGTTATAATATATTCATCTAGAAAAGGTTATATAGGCAGGAAATGGAAGTGGTAAGGTTCCAGATGGGACAAACAATTATTTTTAGCATTGTCTCTTAACCTGTTCATTGCCTTCCTGAAAAAATTCGGTCCTGATACAGCACAGCACTGTCAAACAGTGACTAAACCCCATACAGAATGTACGTTTGCTGACTTTCACCATCAAAAAGCTACAGCCATCCTTTTTTAGACTCCTCCTTTAAATCCTGCAAGACTGTTTCATCAACGTGCCAACCACACGCACACATACTGGTGCCTCTGGGTTTGTGTGTGTGTGCATATATTGCCTCTAAGTGGTATTTTTTAAACAAAAATATCTTGAACCGGCTGACATGGGTTATTTTGCTTTGCAAAAGGAGCAATTTGGCATGGGACAAAAGCTACACTTCCCCATGCTGTTATCAACAATAAATAGCTCCATCGCTTCCAAGGCTTTCACAGTGTCAGCTGTTATAACACCAGTGTACATATCTAGTGCAAGCATTCTGTCAGACTTTTTATTATATATATACATGCCCGGGTATATCTCAGCTATATCTCTCAGTACTCCCTTATTTCCGACACAGATTTATCTCTGTCCCCTCAGAACTGTCTTTTGCTCCCTTTTATTACTGTGAAATATTTGCAGGGCGATAGCGGAATCATAAAACACAGGTCAGGGAACAGTACCCTGTGTTCACAATACGCAAATCCAGTTCCTCCCCTCTCCCATCCTTTTCGGCTTTGTGGATTTACAATGTCTTGTTTTCCTTTCTCTGGGTCCTTGTGCTATGTGATGTTTCTCACATTTAGAGCTTGGCAGGTTGAGAAATGTGATCTTGGTTCTAGCAACAGACTGCAGACTCTTGGCACAACTGCCGCCACAGATGCAAATATACCGAAAGTGCTCGTTATCTGAGAAACCCTTCGCTCTTTCAAAAGCAAACAAACCTCTTTTTTTTTTCTCCCCTTCTTCCCATTACACTACACTTCCACTTAAAAATAAGGCAATACCATTTGGGAAATACAGACCATGCTTTACAAAAATAGAGCAAGCTCACAGCCTTTGATTCCTCTGGGAACCATCCCAGAAACCTTACACAATCCCCACGTACTCTTCCCTTGCGTCCCCCAGCACATCCCATGCCCCAGACAAGGAGGTCCCTCAGTCTGTGAGATGACAATGGGTTGGAGGGGTTTTTTTGTGCGTTGTCCTGAAAATGTTACTGATGGTATTTCACATAACCAACAC
>NW_010108301.1:6240-27062 GCF_000699245.1 Pterocles gutturalis | reverse complement strand
TGAACCCCATTGGGAATAGAAGAGCTGAAAAAAAATTAATTCCCCAGACAGATAAACAATATCAAGGCTGTGTAGGGGTGAAAGGACTGACAATATGAGAGATGGCTGATGCTGTTTTCATGGCCCTGTGCTCTACTAAATAGAGAAAAGAAGCATCCAGCCATGAACCGAAGAACAGTCAGAGCAGGAGCAGAGAGCTTAGGAGGGCCAACCAAAACTTCTGTAAAGCTTATTTTTACACTGTGATGCAGAGAGGAAACTGAGGCTAAAACGCTCTTAGTGTCTCTAGGGAGCGATTAAAATCTTTGAATCCACTGTGATTTTTCAAGTGCAAGTTGAACTGAGCTGAAAGGATACTGATCAAGTGAGGAAGAATGAAACTCAGAACTGGGACCATACTTGGTCCAGACCAGATTTGGTCTGCTGAGCACCTTTGTCATAACTTCTAACATGATCTAAGTCACATCAGTGTGTTAGCGACACTGGAGGAAATAGGACATACTGCTGCAAATGTACTTCTTGCCTTATTTTCTTATTTCATTCTCCGTTCCAGATGATCAAAGAGGAAAAGGAAACAGCAATTAGGAACTAAAAATAGCATTAGCAATATTAGACTTTCTGCCAGAAGATAGATCTTTGGGACTAAGACTTCAGATATTTATCCAGATATTTCATTTCAAAGCATCTGACACATGAAATGAACTCAACTAAAAGAAGTTCTTTGAGAAAAATGAAGATCAACATGACAGCACCGTTGTGCATCCTGGTTCCCAAACGATTTGAGTCTGGGGCTGATTTACCTAGCCTTTGGCATGCACAGATATAAGAGTTTCTTTTAAGGATAAAAGTTGACAGCTCTTTATGATGAAGCAGAAGGCTTTTCCTTCGAGCTTACCAGGACACCTCTCTGAGTTAAATGATTATTCTACTGGCTCAAGGGTAGATTTATGGGCAACAGATGCAGAAAAACAGTAAGTGACCATTTTTTCCCCGCAGGAGCTCCCACAAAGCTAAAGAGTCAAGACCAAACAGGGGCTCAGCACACATAGATGCAGTGCTGGTGAAGCACGACTTAATTTTTGAAATGAAATGCATCCAGGCACACGCAGAGACTCATTCATAGAAATTACACTGCACATGCTGTCATCTGCATGATTGTAGCTTAAAAATTTTTTGTTGTTTTCAACCCAGGCCAGTCTACGATTCTATGAAATAGGTGGTCACAGGTCAGGGGAGGCAGGGGTCCATTTATTTTCTAGGTTTTCTTACCCATATCCAAACTCCTGAGGGAATTTCAAAGCCACTGATGAAGTGGAGACCCGTGCAGGAGGGACTCCTGCCAAGGTGGCACATTAAAGCTGCTACAGAGGTGTCTAGTGACACATTTTCTAACTACAGCATTACTGCTTTCATTCTTTAGGAAGAGGATCAGGAGATCTCAAGGACAGTGTCAGAATTTCTTTATCACCGTGTACTGCAATTAACTTCTAGCTTTGCACTGAATTTGGTGAATATCTGGGTGTCGGCATCATCTAATCATAGTGACTCCCAAAGGGGCTTTCTGTTTCATTGCTGAAAGCTTTCAGTCCTTCTTTTCCCCAGGCTAACCTGGCTTTCCCCTAGTATAGCTACACTCCTGTGTCGTGCTGGCATTTCTGCTTACATGTGTACTTCTTCCTGCTATCGTCACCTAGCTTCTCCAGAAAAACTATCATTTCCACGGAGAAAGCAGAGCTGTCCAGGCGAAGCATCCCCTCGTGAGGCTGTATATGGTTTGAGATTAAACCAGGCCAAGGCTAATTTTCACCATACAACGACTGTAGAGTGCAACCAAGTCAACTTTTGTCCATGTACGACATGTATTTTTCTTTTAGCCTATATAGAATCATAGAATCACAGAAGGGTTTGGGTTGGAAAGGACCTTAAGGATCATCGAGTTCCAACCCCTCTGCCACGGGCGGGGGCACCTCCCACTAGACCAGACTCAGAAACACATGGAAATGCCTCTAGAGATCCACCCCACTCTCAACACGGAGAGAATTTCTTTCTGTTTTCCAGTTCTGGAAAAAAAAAAAAAATTAAAAATAGTGCATTATGTACATGCTTTCACTGAGGTTGTCCACTATGGCAATTCTTGTTACTCCTAAACCATGAGTTTCAGGCCCTGGACATGGTCATGAAGTACAGTAATGACCCTGCAAATCCCACTAACATCACTGCTGGTATTTTTGCCTGACTGGGGCTTTAAAACCAATAATTTGTATTTAATGCAGAATATTATATTTCATTGATCTGTTTCAATTTTTCTTTGGACTCCCAATTTTTCCACCTGAAACAAACTTTGTGCTAACATACCATCCAAGTTTTAACTTCATTTCTATTTCATCATTTCACTGCTGTGGCAGAAAAAAAACCCTCATGCTTGCGTTTGTTTTGTTACTCAGTAAAGAGGATTGTGCCATGTGCTGTAAAACCATAGGATTTTACATTCAAGTTGTCACATCCATAACACCCAGCTGTCAGGATGCTAAATATTTGTAAACAGAAATTGTAAATATGCTGAATTAAGAACAAAACAAAAGCTACCTTAAAAAAAATATTTACACTGTCAGCTGCACCAAAACAAAAAGTGCTGTGAGACAGGAGTCTTGCGGGTGTGGTGGGCTCTTACCAATACAGGGCTTTTTGCAAGAAGGTCAGCAATCATTTAAAGACCATGTTGAATTTGGGGTCTTACGCAAAAGGCTCTGACGGTGCAGGAGGTGCAGGGAATGACATTTGGATGGCCACGCAATCTAGTGTAAGCAATCACTGCGACAGCACGGTCTCCAGCTTGCATCCTCCTGGGAGGAGAAACGGTGGGGGACAGCGGCCACAACGGGAGCCAATGTAAGACGTGTTCTCTTGACAAGAGTATCTGGGTATCTGGCATTAGGCATTTATCGCCTCCCCACAAAGATCTAGATATAGGAGATAAAAAACTTAGCTTAGGTAACATATCAGAAAAAAAAAAAAGTGGGGTAAAGAAAGATGGGGTTTTGTCTTACTGTCTCAATGGACATTTTCATGTTGTGTAGAGTGACGTGTACCCCTGTACTCCAGCAGGTATAAAACCAGAGTCATTCTTTACTTGTTATCTCTGTTCTATAAAGCAGTGCCCTACATAGCTTTCCTGACTTGTGCAGATAGAATTCTCATTTGAAACAGCAATATTTATTACTTCCCAGATTTTCATGTTTCTTCGCAAGAGAAGGCAGAAACATCATCTTAATTAGTGCAATCTTACAAAAACAGAGGAAATGCAAACAAGAAACAGAATGAGTATTAGACCACTGGAAGCTCTTACATATGCTCTCTCGCTGAAGGCACGCTTTCAGAACAGAAACCAACAGCACAAAATACCGTAATAAAAACCATCACTCTGTTTTATGCCCTCTAGAAAAGCATGCATACACATATCTTTTATAGCATCTTTTCCTTCACTATTAATTCAGAAATACAAAATGGCAAATACTTGTAAGGATTATATAGTGTAGCAAATCCTATTTCATAAATGCTCTTACAAAGTATCGTGAGTTTTGTTAATGTTCCTTCCTTCACATTTGAACTAAACATGAAAAGAATACATTTCTCCACAGGGAAAAATCAAAATAATCAAAACTTTTCACTCAGATAAAATTAAAATTCTGATTTGAAATGCTAATGAGATCAAAGAATTTCAAAGCAAAAATTGTTTTACCAGGAAAAAACCACAAACACAAGTCTTGTGAAATATCATTCAATACTGTCAAATCTTATTTTTTTTAATTATTACATCTAAAATTAAGGTTTTCTAATTGAAATCCCACCAAAAACAAAGAGAAAGTTAACTCAGTTTCACAGCTAATACTTACAAACGAGTGTAGGCAAACGGGAACAAAGCTCCTTGCTGAGGTCTGCATGGGAAAACTGAGCTGGGTTTGGTAACCTCACATGAAGAGATCCACAGCAGAACAGAGATGACTTTTAAGCCATTAAGCCTTTCTTTTTCCTATATTTGGCCTTTGCTTTTCAATTCTGCATTTTGTTGCATGAGTACTTTATTTCCTTTTTATTGCACCTTTTGCACAAGAATAGATTTGATAACGTTGGTCCCTCCATTGTTAAAGAAAGGATGTTCCAATGTTCAGAAATGATGTCAAGAGTTAGAATTTTCAATTCATTTTTCCATACTCTGCGTAACACTGAGGATCCCTTAGGACATTTTAAGTCCTTCTGCATGATGGTTTATTAGCCTTTTTTTACTATTATTTTTTAAGGCTGCCTATTCATCCTATAGCTGGCACTATATCCTGCTTATTATGTGCTATTTCCATCTGCCCAAATGGCTTCAGCTGTTTGATTTTAGATTGCACCCAGAGCCGTGCCTATGAGATAAATTAATTGGCTGCCCTTTACAGATACAAAAAGACCTCTCCCCCAGTCTCTGGTTTTGTTCTCAGATAGAGGTATTAACCCTCCCACAGAAAATATAACCTCCAACACTAAGGTGGAATACAAATGAGCAATTAACCAAAGCCATATACTTTTAGCACTGGTTTTCTACCACCCGATTCTCTAATGGGGCTTTGACTTGATGATATATATGTCTTTACCCTGTATGGAACAGAATTTTAAACTGAGTTGTAACAACTGGGAACAATATGAGAGCTTTCTCAGAAAGTAAATGGCAGCGAAAACTACATGCCAGTACCTAAAAGGCCATTAATGTCTGTCAGAAAAAGAAAGGTTATTTAATGCCAGAGGGATACTGTACTTAGGCCAGCCCAAATGCTTACCCCACTGGTGAGATAACCTTCTATTCTGGGAATTAATTTATGAATCATCTTTGAAGCTGGAAAACTTCTCCAATTACTGTTTCTAGGCAGGCACCAGCAAACAGTCTCTTGTTTGAGAAGTTGCCTAGGAAGAGAAAAGTTGGATAATTCTGTGCTACTGTTGTCTTTAATTTCTGTTTTTCTCATATTCCATATAAAAGCACATTTTAATGTATTTTGGCTCTCTGGTGCTTCCCAAGGTATAGACACCACTAAGGGTACATCTCGATGCATCTCCTGCAGACATTCCATGCCACACGCCCAGACGCCTGCTGCAAACATTTCAATCCTATCATTATCAAGGTGCTGAGAAGTCAACACGGCAAAATTTTCACCCTGATTATCACTGCTAGGTGTGCCCATGTACAGTGCCAAGGGTGAGACAAAATTAAAACCTAAGATTACACTTGAAAACAAGGCTGTGTTAAATAAGTCATACCTGATTGGCAATACCAGACTATTTCAGAGCTGCAAAGTGCTCCTGTAGTGGACTTCATTAGTATCTGGACAGAATATCAATACTTTAAAAAGTGAATTATGCTGCCCGAGGTTGGTGTAACTGGATTTGCACTGAAGCCACCTGCCAACCCGGCAGTGTCACAGAGTCATAGCTCTGCACACCTCCGACCCGCTGAACCTACGCCAAGGAAATTCTGCATTGTAGCTGCATGCTCAGATGAAGAGAAGCACACTGCATTTCTTGGCAAGCTACCATGCCTAAAATGCACATTTAGTTGCCACCATAGAGAAGAAGAAAGGGGAAAATGATGAGTCTGCTATCAACAGAAACGTTCTCAGTATTTAAACCTTTTCCAAAGACTACTGAAGGCAACAGGAGTTTGCCCCCATTGTAACCTAGGTATATCGATACAAATCATACTCGCCTGAAATTACTTGCGTTTGTATCAGGCTTTAATGTGTGTTAGTGGAAACTATTAAATCTACGATGCTGTCTTTCCCTTCCTTTATATGCCCACCTGGGAAATACGGAGGATGTAAAACTCTGCTAAGATCAACTTTCCTTGGCAGAAATATTTTTATTATCCCTCTATTTCTTAATACCCAGCACAAATGTTGAGGAAAACTAGTTCCACATAAAGAAACTAATTTGCCTCCTCATCATTATATTCACAGGGATTGCATTTCAGCAGTCGGAAAGAAGTCAGGGGATATTAAAATCTTTAGATAACTGTCGACAATTATGGGAGTCTGGAAATATTGCCTATAAAGGGAGGAGGCCTCTCATGCTGCACTGTTTGTGAATGCCCAAACAGCAATAGGCAGGTATAATGCCTGAGCCTGGATTCTCTCATCAGTATGCACACGATCAAAATTCAGCAGAAAAACCACTGTAGCATATTAGATGCCACTAGTCTCAATTAAGGACAATTAGCAGTGCCACTATGCATATGAGTGAGACAGATTATTATGGCACCAGAGACAAAACAGATTCAGAACAGGAAAGAGAATATGGCTTTAACACCCTGAAGTGTTGTTTATGGCAATTCATAAATGTTTTGCACTGTGTTTATCTGAAATTTATGACGTTCTGAAGCAAAAAAAATGAAACTTGGCAAAAAGAAAAAACAGAGTACCGAGAGAGAAAAAGAGAACCATCCCAGCAAATATAGTCTACCATCTTTGTGTTTAATCAGGTTATTGCAAAATCTGCCTTTCCAGAAAAGAGATGAGAGTTGACTGCAGCTACCAAAGCTCAAACACAGCTTTCCTACTCATTTGGTACACAATAGAAAGCCATGTAAAATTACTTTGATGGTGAATTCAAATATTATCCTATTTAAAAGTATTTTCTTTTAGCAGTGAGAACTTTAAAATCAGTAGTTTCACCGTGTCAGGTTGAGACGACAATTCAGGTTTAGATCAGGATTAGAAAAATTTAATTCAAAAGGAGAACTTCTTGCTATATATTTTGGGGGTTTTCTCTGGTTCAGACTCTGCTTAAGGCTACTGCTAAGATTTGAATTAGGGTCAGGAAAAATAAAGGATGAAGGGCTGAGTTTACTTCAGTATGTCAATAGTTTGAAGGCTGAGGAAGAGTCCGGATGTTACCTGAAACCGAATAGCTGATTTAAGAGAAGGAGCTGTCTCCCACAGCAACTGTTGAGATTATAGGTGGTATATGTTGTAAAAATGCAAAGACTCCACAAAGGATCTTAGTGTTTCATGTCAAGAGAGCTGGGGTGATTTGAAGAGAGCTGGTGTTGGTTAAGCGCAAAGAACTTCTTAGACAGAAAGTCCTTGATGCACCAAGTCAGACTCGGATGAAAGGAAAGTTTGAAGTTCAGAAGGTAAAATTAATATTGTATGTTCCTGGAGTTGAAAAAGTAAAGACGTAATTTGGTCCCAAAGACATTAATGGTATCAGTGGGAAATCTTAGTCCCTAAGGTCAGATTTAGTCTTGGGTTAAGGCTGGACTTAGGTTTAGGAGAAATGATGAAGAAGAAAGAGTTTGGTTCAGCCTATGTACTAGCCCGTACAGACAGTTACAGACCTTCCTCAGGCCCACAGACTCAGGAAGGGTTAGATGTCACAGAAATATTTCATTTGGTGAGAAATCATCGAAATATAGCTCTAGATCTACCTGGGATTGCACCACAGTCCATCTTAGAAAAGAATTAGCACCTGGGTTAAGTTTCTCATTTTTTTTTCTGAAGAAGCATACCTGAATTAGAAGAAAAACTGATGCTTTTAGCTACACCACCAGGCAAGGAGCTGTGGCCTGGGAAGACATCAGCTTGGGGTTGGCTTGGGTTTAGTTATGTTAGGCAATCTAACAAAAGGTTCAAGAGGTGAAACTGCAGCAGTAAATTCAAAGGACTGCTTTCAAGTTTGACTGCCATCTAACACTGAGGATGGACCCAAATTTACATCGAAAGGTGATAGTCTTGGATCAGATTTTCTTAAGGAAATTCATCTAGAGTTGAAAATGCAGAAAGAGCTTTGCAAAAGTGGGATGCTATGAAATAAGAGCTTGGCATGTGTCATTTGGGGCAGAAGTTGCCTATTCCTTTGTGGAAAGAAAGATGTCCCAATTTATCTTCTCTTCATATTTTCAGGGCTGAGAAGAGGGTTAAGACATCACCTGGGCCTAAAATCGCCTTACTCCTTTGAGGGGGTGAGCAATGCCCCAGTTTTGTGCTTCTTTGTGGCTTGGAGGGTAGGATTAAGGTTAGGTGAACAAGGAACTATCAAGACAAACTTACTCCTGAATGTTGGCGGGGAAGTAAGGAGAAGGCTCCCGCCTAACAGCTGCCAGGGGAGTTTCTTTACCGGTTGTTGGTTTTTGCCTCCTGAAATCAACTTTGGCTCAGGATCAGGCCCACAGCCCAATCTTCATTGTGAAGGGTGGAAAGCCAAAGGCTCGCGAAGGAAACGTACCGCTGTTTACTCCTGCCCGGGCTTATGGGTTCATGAAGGCAGCTGGTGTCATTGTGTCCAGGAGACAACAGCTTCCTTCAGGGCTGAAGCAGTGCCCTGGCGCTTCTAAATTTATTATTTATTTAATATTGCCTAAATGGAGATCTCTCTCATAACTAGGCTTTTATGATATCGCAGCAACAAGTGATTAGGATTAAATAATATCAATTCCCCCACTACTAAATGGGTCAGAGCACTCTCGTGCTTAAGAGGAGGGGGTTTAAAATTACCATTTTATGAGATATTCATCCTTACTACTGTTCTTCCAAAATCCTGAATTCATTACTCAGACTAAAGTCCCAGAAACAACATAATTCATTCCATTTTTCTTAACGTGCCTTCTAGAAGTACAAACCTTCTTCACAAAATTAAAGAAAAATATACTTGGGAACAGAATATATTTCCCCTAAACCACAAGTTTAACACAGAAAATGTTCCATAGACTTGGAATTTCAGACACGTGTGACTAGGAGAACTGCAAGTAAAACCAATGATCCTTTGTAAATGTGTTCACTTGAAAGTAGATCTGAAGCCTTCAAAAAAGTAGTGCTCTTGTGACCAGACTCTCCATCATATCCGTTGATATTTCCATATCTGTACCTTTTATTCTGCCTTAATTTATTGTAAAGAAAGCAATGCTAACAAAAAGTATCCACAAACCTTCGTTCATGCAATTAATGGGAAGAGAGACAAGGGGAGTCTCGCAGAGACCCACCGAGGGTTGTGGAGAGCCTCTCACATGTAGAGAGTCCCAGGCGGGAGATTAGAGTGCACAGCTTGTCTGTCTGACAGCCGAGAGGATTACTTGTCACAGCTCTCAGTTGTCTGTCCGGACAAAGCTGGGTAATTATTGCTAGACCACGATGCCTTTCTGACAGCTCATTGTTCTTGCAGCAGTTCTTATCTGATGGCCTTTTCAGCGAGAGAGGTGGATTCTCCACCTGCAGCCTTTCCTGCTCCCCGTGCTTTTCACCACTGTTGACTTTGTGTAATACGTGACTCACCTCCATCAGTGCTGTCTGACTGCCTCAGTTCTGGATGTTCTCAAGCAGTGATCTAAGCACAGCATTAAGCCCTATAAGTCACAAATGACTTGGCATAGATGTGAGTGGGCATCAATCACATGGAATTTTCCCAGTTAGGGGATAGTTTTATTTGGATATACACACACACAAGCACCCACATGTCTCTATTTTGCCATGGTTTTGTGTGCCCAGCACACCCAGCATCATTCAGTCTGTCCATTTCAATGGCAGGGCTCTTCCAATTGAGAAAATGCAGAGTATAGTGGCGTTGACAGTTGTTCCACTTTTGATCATTTTTCACAAAAGCATAAGATCTTTACCAACTATTTCCATCCCAGTAAAAAAAAAAAAAAAAAAAAAAAAAAAAAGTTATGTACTTCTTCATCTTCCTTTGTCCAACGGTGACCCTAAAATGTACGAATTGCCAAAAGCTTAGCTTTCATCCCCAGGGAAAAACTGATAAAGTGGTATTCAGATGGGAACCTGTTCAAACCATTCTGGATCCATATATTGCTTATACTTGTTTGATTCTATTAGATAGAGACCATGTCTCACCCAGCAGACATTGCCACTCACTACATTTTAACCTTCTTGCCTAAAATTGTATTTTTACTTTATTCTTGTTAATGACTAAATTTTCCATGGCACATATATTTTTACATGTATTTGAAGTGTCACTTGGTTTCAATAACATAATGCATCATTTCTTAAGCTCTCACTAAAGGCCCCTGTAAATCAGTAAGGTCAATTTAACATTTTGACATGTCCCTTTAAGCCATTCTCATTTCATTCTGTAGACAGTTCAGGTCTTCTGCATCATTGGCCTGTTTTTCAACTGAAGAGGATAAAGCTCTTCCCAATTCACTATTTCATACTTGAAGATCTCACCCCAGCAGATTCACAAGCATAATGTCCCATTCAGCATTTCTGTTTGGGAGGATTGGAGCTTTCTTCCAAGCCTTCACATACAGTTAATCTGCAGCAACGCTGTCTGAGGATTAGATTGTAGAGAAAGGAGTGGCTGAATCTTCTCTCACTTCCTAATACAATACAGGATCATAGAATCACAGAATCATAGAATCAACGGCTTGGGTTGGAGGGGATCTTACTAGTTCCAACTCCCCTGCCATGGGCAGGGACACCCTCCACTAGCCCAGGCTGCTCAAAGCCTCATCCAGCCTGGCCTTGAACCCCTCCAGGGATGGGGCACCCACAGCTTCTCTGGGCAACCTGGGCCACTGCCTCACCACCTGCACAGGAAAAAGCTTCCTCCTGATATCCAATCTAAATCTCCCCTCTTTCAGCTTGAAACCATTACCCCTTATCCTATTACTACACTCCCTGATAAAGAGGATAATATCGTATTTTCTCCCATGATGCTGCTGTGCCCACACTTGATGAATGGGAATAATAAAGTGATACACCATCCATCCCATGCTCTTCTCATATGCCTGGAAGGCAAAGTCAGGGTCCTATCATGGTTCATTCCTCATTTGCACTGAAATCTGAAGAGTGTAAAATCCCCAGATTGATGTCTGGATGAACGACAGAGCTCACTCACTCTTTCTGTCAAAGCCCAGAAAGCCAGTGACAATTTCACCCTACATTAAAAAGGCTGTGGACAGGAGAATTACCTCACAGAAGCCACAATTTATCTTCCTAGGTGCCCTCCAAAACCAGCAGTAAGACATGTCCCCGCAGCATCTGGGCCATGACACTGCCTTAGGCACTTGTCCACGACAGTCGGTACTTCTCTCTTAATGCTCCCCGGTGTAACTTTGGCCCGTGTCTGATAGCACCGTCCCGGACACTGGGCAGGTTTTGTTCAATGACAACAGCATGGTGGCAGTTTGGGTACGGTCACTGTGGTTTGAAGGGGAGGTGGGGTAGGGTAGGAAGAGCTCAGCCGGGCTCTTCTGCCTAACGACGTTTTACCAGTTTTATTTAGTTGCGTGTGAGGATGGACTATCTCCCAGAAGGCATAAGCTCCTGCCTTGAACAGGAGAGGATGCCTAAGCTTACATGACTAAAATTGGTCTTTATGAACACCTGCACTAGGATTTTATCAGAACATCAAGCAGTGACTAATCTTTTCTTATAAGCCTGCTGTGATGATGCACCATAGGTAGCAAGTATTTAAAAAAAAATCCCTTTTTTTGCTAAGCTACAAGCTATTTCATGTGACATGTGACAAGTGGCTATTCCAGTTGTACTGCTGTGTTTGGTGAATGTATTGAGTGCCCCAGCAAGACTTCTCCATCATCATCATCCATTTGTCTTCTAGCTATATGTTCATGAATTTGTCTTTCAGTTTGCTAGTTCCTTGTAGGGTCTGACTCAAATGCTTTTATTGAAAGCCTTGTTATGTAGTCCTTGAACTACTGCTACTGGGCACCAACAAGCACCACCAACCATCTTCATTTTAAGGTGTATCTATCTCCCTCTTTTCTGTCTACTCACACAGTCTTTCATTCATTACCATATATGTTATCTCTGTCTTGTTTTGCCTTATTAACTGCATGAATTTCTGTTTTCTTATTGATTGCTAACACATTTGAGAAGCAAAACTTTCAGCAGATCCATCTCAGTCTCTCATTAACCACAAAGGCACTTCTTTCTATATTGACCTACCTCAGTTTGATGAATTGTTGCTTACACAGAAAGGAAGTTGCCAACTCCAGTGGGCTTTGGGATTGAAAGGATCCCTCCTTCCTGGCCCATCGCAGCCTGGCAGAGGGGGAACCTTACACCGAGGAGGTTCTCCTCTCCCAGCACAATGGACATGGCTGCTGCTGGGTCCCAGTGCTTCTCATGGCCCTTCTCTTCACTTTCCCAGGCTCATTTTTCTTCATCCTTGACCCCTGCCTTTCTCCATTGTAACCGCCATCCAGACAAACATCCTGCCCCTAATTATTTTTTCTCCATTAGTTCCAGTCTTGCAATATCTGCTCCCAAATTTGGTATTTCTGATACTGTTACCAAAGTGATCATGGCTTTACCTCATGCCACTGATAGGTCACCAAGGCCCTGTTGGCCTTGAAAAATTACACCCTCTAAAAGGTCCCATCGCTCCCCTCCATTACCTGTGAAGCTTGCTTGTCTCTCACATAACCCCTCTGTGAAATACACCCAACCCTCACGGCACTGTCTGTACCTTTCGCACCACCTCACGTTGTTCCTTGCCATCTCCAGACATTTTTCATGTCATGCCCAGTCGTTTCTCAGGCTCATTTAGCTAAACCTCAGACTAGGGCCAAGCCACCTGCCTGCATACCTTAACACTGTATAAACTCTGGTAATTGCTCAGATGAACAAGCTTAGCTTTACAGCATAGCTCTAGGAGCTCCATGACCTCACTTGTTTTTTCAGTACCTATTTTTGTAAATTGGATTATTGTCTAACTCCTGGAATTAGTGTCTGACTTTGTCTAGTGATTTACCGTTCCTCCTGCAGTCCCATAGGAAGCTGCCTTTAGTGCCTCTGCATGATGTGCTGTGGCTGATGTCAACTGCTGTGCGATTTCTCTGCTGTGCCCAGCCCTTGGACACACCAGGCCATTACTTGCCTTCGCCTGACAGGTTTGTTCCTACAGTGAGAAACTCAGAAGATGTCATTTCTTCCATTTTAGTGAATGACCCAGTTTTCATCCAACATCAACTAACTAAATTATCACTGATAAAAGTCCTGGCAAGGGGCAATGAGATTGTTATATCTCACTGCAGCTTCAGTAGCGTTGCAAGGCTGTAAGGTGGTCAGCAGAGCTGTTACACAGGGCCCTCTCCCTTACAGAAATTATTAGAAGGTGCATGCAAACTCACCATACTTGGAATTCTAGCAGCTGCTCGTATTTCCCTACGGTATGCTAGAAATGCTTTGAAATCTAATATAAAGGCATCTTCTGAAAACGAAATTATGCAAAGGCCACCTTTGTTTGCACACAATATTAACCAGTGCCTAGGTAATTCTGTTCCCATTCTGCTAGATTGCCTTAACATATCGCTGTGTGGAGTATTTCAAAGTTAATACTTTGCTGAAGGGCCAAATACCTGTATTAACCTATGCTTTATAATAGACTTTAGTTTTACAGTTACAGTTCCTGTCATCTTCCTGATTCACGATATTAGGTCTGAGAAAATGACACTGTGCAAATTCATCTGCATTATAACACTTCCTACAACCAGATGCATTATCCTCCTCGCCGCTGCTGCGTTGTTTTATAACAGTCTCCCACCAAATTAGAAAGAGATGCTTTTCATTTAATTCTCTTTCTAAGCAAAAAAAGTCTAAAATTTTCCAGCAGTTAGTGAATACATTTAAATCCACCATAGAGCGAAACAGTTACTAACTGCTACTGTTAAAACGCTTGGATGGCAGAACTAGCTTCTAATTTTAGAAAAATAAGAGTCATTATCTGGACTTGACAAACCCAGTTCCTACAGAAGTCTGATAAATTGCTTCAAATTGTATTTCTTATTACTTGCAGGCACATAGTTTGGAAAGAAATTGTATATAACATTTTGAAAAAAATGAAAATAAGTAATATATAGGTACATGCATATATATAAGTAGGAATCTATATATAAAATGTATATAAATAAAAATATGCACAAGTATATGCAGAAGTATATACATATGTAAACAGAAAATACATGTTTGTCATAACCTAACCACTAAACTCAATAGTACGGTAGCTCCTTTCACATCCACGGAATTCCTGGATCTGGTCCCGTGACTTACGTTGGATCACTTGATTTTATCAGGTAAGGAATGGTCCTTACACATTCAATACAATTTATTAAAATGCTCATGCGCAAGTCCACAAACATTCTATTCAGACATATCCACATGCCTGTTACACACGAGAAGGAAAACAAGGCTTTTCTATCTTGAACAAATACAAGCATATAAAACGGGCTGCAGATGTACAGAGAATGATTCAATATTGAAACAAACATGAAGATTTGTTGGTGGAACTGACTTTGGGTCTCATAAATACTGCACAATTCAGGTGGATGTGTACTCTGTAGTTCACAAGTAGAAAATGTGTATTGCAAAGCATGGGATCTGGTCTTCTTTCGCTCAGTACTTTATCTTTCCTATTAGACTATATTTTTTTTAATACATTGGCACGTACCAAAATTCTAAATAAAGAAAAGAAGACAACCAGCAGGCATGTCTGTCTTTGCTTTTTTTTTTCTCTGTCCTACATACCTCAGCTAGGCTTATCATCCCTTGCTTTTGTCCTCTCTAAAGCTTTTCATCATACAAGCTTCCTCCAGCAAATTCAACAGTTATTGTTCTGTCTGTAGCCTTCATCGCACACTCTGTCAGAAATGTGTGACAAGTTCCTTCCCACTGTGCTTTCTCTGCAGCCCTGCATAAGCTCTGCACAAGTAACAACTATATACCCTCCCTTTTCAGTCTGGTAGTCCTGATTAGCATTACTTGTCCTCTTAGAACTGCACTTCCACAAAATCTACACACATCTTTACATGTAATAATCTGATACATGATAAATCTTACCGAACACAACACTCATAAAAACAACAGGAAAAAAAAAAAAAAAGAGAATGCTAATAGACACAGTGAATATTGATTAATTCAATAGGATATTAAACCTTCTCATAGTAATAACACTGAGCAGTCTGTATTATTCCCAGAAACATAACATTGCATATCTTAATTGCAAATACTGTTTGTGCGTCTGTTGTTCCAAAACTGACATAATTCAGAGCTAGACATATCTCTAATATAGCAGAGCTGGTCCCACCCAACATGAGTCTGAGTACCACCATGTGTTGAAAAAAAAAAGGATTATTGGTACTCTTTTAGTAGGCTGGTGGATCTTTTTGATGTGGAAACTATGGAAGAAGAAAGTAAATGTTTTTGCTGCAGAAACGTTAAAGCTGGTTGTAATCAGGTATTCCATGATCACATGGAACTGACTGCCTGAATGTGAGAGAAACGTTCAACCATCTGGTCACGATCTCAAGCCTTTCATTTTCCTGTTGGTGAAACAGAGACAGCAACAGCTCACTGTAAAAGGGCTGGATATCTGTGTCAAAAAGATCTATAAATAAACATGAAAATATTAAACAATTTTGTTTAGGAAATATGCTACTGCCAGATCTTCTTCAGTTTCCACAATGACCTCTAACGAATATCAGCTGAATTTTACCTTTTTAGAAATAATTGGAGAATAGGTTTTTTTTTTCTGAAATGTGTTCTTAACTATCCTTTGGCTCTCTGTGTTGCACCCCATCTAAACAGTTAAGCCCCAAAGGGAGGTATATGCCCAAGTGATGTGCCATAGTGGTCATCCTTAAAAAATATTTAAATGTAAAAAATGGCAGTCAACCTGCCTACGCCTCACCTAATGTCTGAATCCACACAATCATTTTCATTTTTAATGAAAATCGTTCCCAAGGTAAATAAATCTGATTTCTATTTCATCTCACAGCCTAGCACCGATTCACTTTGATGTTTCTTGGCTGATACTTCTCTTCTTTAGTCAGTACATAGTACCATTATAGGGCAAAAAAACCCCTCAAAGTTCTGCAAACCAATCCTTAAGTGATCATCTAGCAATGTAATATAGGAAATTACACATGATACCCAGGCACTCCTAGCCATGAAAACAGCAAAAGCCTGGAAACAGGGTCAGAGAGAATTTTTACAAAAACACCTTTAGCACAGGAATTAAAACATAGCCACCAGGTAACCTTCAGCCAAAATTATTTTGATGTAAGATAGGTCAAAAATTGATCTTAAGACAAGCAACAGAAATGATCTAAGAACTGGGAAGAAATATATTCTGTCTCTTATCAGTGACGACAACTGCGACTGGGGAAGAAATGCAACCACCACAATTCACAGAATCACAGGATGGTTTGGGTTGGAAGGGACCTCAAAGATCATTGAGTTCCACCCCCTGCCATGGGCAGGGACACCTCCCACTAGCCCAGGTTGCTCAAAGCCTCATCCAGCCTGGCCTTGAACCCCTCCAGGGATGGGACATCCACAGCTTCTCTGGGCAACCTGGGCCACTGCCTCACCCCCCGCACAGTGAAAAATTTCTTCCTAATGTCTAGTCTAAATCTGCCCTCTTTCAGCTTAAAACTATTACCCCATGTCCTGTCCCTCCATCCCCTGCGGAAGAGTCCCTCCCCATCTCTCCTGTAGCCCCCTTTCAGCACTGGAAGGTGCTTGAAGGTCTCCCCGGAGCCTTCTCTTCTCCAGGCTGAACAGCCCCAGCTCTCGGTTGGCTCCTCACCCATCCCCAGGTGGAGCTCCATAACCCCCAGCTGGGCATTGACACAGAGGGCAATGCCCCCTCCTCATCTCCCCTGCCTGTCCTTCCTAAAGAGCCTGTTTCCACCCTCAAATTCAGTCTGACGTGAAGGCTCTTTCAACCTGAGGCTGCTTGTATCAATTACATGTAGTAACCTTATGTATCACAGGCGAAGTTGAGAAAGGGGCTTAAAATACTTGTGAAAGGCAGTCGCTGAAAAAAAAGTGATGCTGGAAATGCTGGCATGTACATGTTGTGATGAGACTTTCACACATATTTATCAGAAATTACATCCAGAATAATTTAAAAAGACGCCATAACACTCCATATGCCAAGACAGGTGTTGTAGCCACTGTGATATTCTCCTCCTTTCAAGGAGAAGTAAAGATTCTCTAAAATACTTCCATTTCAAGTGCACCTAAGGAAGGAACTGGTCGGATTTCAACTCCATCTAGAGCAAACATCCAACACAAAAGAAACTGCCCTTCCATCAAGCAGTATTCAGAGAAACAAACCTTAGGGCATGTAACAGTCTCTGATAGATGCAGCAATTAACTGAGATAGAATGGCATGTTGGAGATAACGCTGTGCTCTGAAAAAGCTTGGTTGGTACAATAGAAATTCAAAATATAAGAGAATGGTTGGCTAAGAACACACACTGTAAAGAAACAGAGGCCTGCAGAGCAAAAGGCAAATTTGCACCTGAATGCATACATATATATATATATGTAGAACATGCTTCAGGTATGAGAATGAATGGAAAAAATGCCTTTGAAGGAAAAAAAAAAGGTACAAAAAGACAATTGCACAAATCTCATTTAACTGGTATCACTGAAACATTTGTCCACATGTCACAGAAGAAATAAGATATCTACAAAAGGAATCTACTAAATTAAACCCAAATTTGATAGTGGAGAGAATACATGAGTATTTCTGAAGAGGAATGGAAGATGAATACCGTAGAGAATCAATGAAATTATATACAACCACAGGAACCCTTCACAGCCTCCTCTTCTGCAACACCACCATGGCCAGGACCCCTGGAGCACTACCCTCCATATTTCCATTCAGTTTCCCAAATGAAATAATTCATTTTGAGTTTGTATTAGTAGATGTCGATATGAGCAGCACAGTCACAAGCCACTTACCATATGTTGCCTTATAATAGTCAAAGTAATAATGGTGGCAGAAAAAAACAATTAGCTAAGACCTCTGCTTTAAGGAAGTCTGTTGCAAGAAGTTGCTCACAGAATGATTACTGGATTATTTATTTGTTTATTCCCTTATTTACTAATTAGCTTCTGATGACCATTTTATGTTTCCAGGAAGTCAACTGTTATCTGACAACTGAGGATCTTCAATGGATAGTGGTTAAAAAGGGAGCTGGATGGGTATCATCATAACCCGGGTTATAACAGAAATATGCTGGTTCCCTCTGTGGTGGCAATCACCAGGCAGATTTAAAAGCCAGTGCCAAAGCAACGATTTTAGTTGTGTTCCTAGGTATAAATCAATTTTTGAAGGCAGTAAAGTTGCCGCAGATCTGTGTTCATGTCTGTGATAAAAATAAGAAAGACAAAACAGATGGCTGTTATTGAGGTTACTATTACTGTTCTAACGTATTTTGCCTTCTTGCTTCTACCCTCAAATTCAGTCCGAAGTGAAGACTCTTTCAGTCTTAGATTGCTTATAAGATATCAAACACCTTCGGTTTGAAAGATCTTACAACACCAATATGAAAGAAATATTAACCTTGCAGTGGATTCAACACAATTATTGAGGATAAGGAACTTGTTTCCACCAATCCTTCAAGGCAGCCTGTGAGATTTTCTTACATCTAGAGGAATCACTGACAGATGTACACAGGTAGCTGTGGATTAGAAGGTGAGTTTCTCCTTGGCTGTCCCGTTGCCATAAATGTTGAAGACAACAGCCTTATGCTGCCTGTCCAAGATAGGATGACTAGGGCAGCCAGCACTGGAAAACAGAGATTTCTGTCTGTTCCTACACCAAAAATTCAAGCAGTAAGTCTTCAAAGTCTACCAAAATATACAGCTACCCTGGATACAGAAGAGGACATGCGTAATATGTGACAGATGTTAGTCGCCCCATTTAATGTAGAATCAGAAGGTGCTCACAGGTTGCTGCTCTAAGGGTTTGTAAGAAACTCATCTTGTCTAGAGCAGACAATGCACAATTGGCTTACAGGGATGCAGAACTGTCCCCACTGCAGTTCAATAGCAGAGGGCACAACAAAATGCCAGAGGAATTTTGGACAGTGAGCCATAGTGTGTATGAATTTGAGATCAAATTGAAGCTGAATTCTTCAGGTAGCCTTGAAGGTAAGTAAAGGGTAGTAAGAAGAAACCAATATGACACAAAAGTGTACTCAGTATTCTGAAAAGCAGTTTAGTGGGGATCAAAGCTCTACATAAACAATATAAGAAGTTGAGATGGTTGGTTTTTTTTTTTTTTCTAAACTGGAAAATTAGAATAGAATGTGTGTGACAGTTGCTATTTATAATGTTAGGATTTACAACACAGATGCATTTGAAATACCATCCAGTGATATCAGAATAGAGTAGAAACCATTTTCATCAGAGGTTTGCACTCTGACTACTGACATGTAACATATGTGAGTCTCTAGTGTCTTGCACACTGGGAAAGCACTGACAGCTGTTCATAATGATGCGAAAAATGCCAGAAAAAGCATTACATCTTGCACCTGCTTAAATTGGTTTTTCACAGGATGAAATAAGAACACTCCATGCCCCAATTCAAAGCAGCTTTCAAAAAACATGCTGAGAAAAAAAAAGCTTATTTTACATCTCCTTTTAAATTAATACGCTGGATTACAACCAGTAACTCAATGAACAGGGATAGTGTTAAAAAAAAAAAGTGGGGGCATTCACTTAATCATGGAAGAAATTTAAAAAATGAAATGTATACTTTGTCCAATTTGAAATAAATTTCTGTAGTGGAAATTCCTGAACTGAAATTTCAGTGTTACTAAAATGTCACATTATTTTGGGGTTAGTCAACAAACGCATTCACGGAAGCATTTGGCAACTAATTTAGATAAGTTTGGGCTCACACTGGACCTCATCAATTCATTAGTCTTTTTCACATTTTGTCATTATCATAGTTAAATAATTTAAGAAAATAAATTGAAAACATATTATGTGTAAAATTTCAATCTAGAGACACGCTCACTTATAATCATAATTCATGTACATATCACCAGACTTGTGTGTGTATATATATATATTAGATTGCAAAAGATTTTGCAACACCTAAGGATCAGTATCTCTATTTTATCAATGGAGAAACAGAAACAAAAATTAAATTACGTAACAGCCTTACAACATTCATTATATTCTATTTTAGAAGCAGAAGGAAATAGATGGAAACAGGAGAAAATCTATTTATAATCAAACCATGTTTATTCTGCCAAGCCTTCTCACTGAATCCTTTCCTGTTCTGACCATGGCATTGTCTATGTATACTTACATATTTGATGTCTTTCGCTCATTTTCACTCTTAATTTCCCTTTGGTATGCCTAAGACACCTCCAGAAAAAAAGACAGATAATGAAACTGATGTGGTTTAATGAAAGTGTTGCAGTGTTGAAAAAATTCTCCAAAATAGTTTAGTTACAACTAATATACACCCATGCAGAATGTTCTTTTTCCTCCATTAGCTCCTTGCTGTGTTACTTTTTGATCAGCTCCTACAAGCTTTTTAGTTGTAATGAAGGAAATTGAGGTTAATGAGTCAAAAGGGCAGCAATGACTGATCCATAAGGTAATGCCTAACCTTCTGAAGGGCAATCTTTGGTACAGGCATTGACAAATATAGTTGAGGCTGTAAGAAGGAATTTGAAGGCTGTAGTTTGAAGCAACTCAGAAGTCAGCAGACAGGTAGTTTGCTATGCAAAGGGTTTTTATTGAAGCAGTTAACAGCACTCTGAATGCTTGGTGATTTGAAAGGGGCTGGTTCCAACTCCAAAAAAAGCTTTATTAATATATGATGCTGAAAGTATTTCAGAAATAGACCTTTAATGAGAACTCTAAAGGTTTGGGGGTTACAAGATGATGCCATGCAACACACACACACAAAAATATTCTTTGGTGGTCTAGGTTTCATTTTGTTTGCAATACCGTCTCCAATCTGCTTTCCCACTCATTCACCTTTTCGGCGATGCAGCTAGC
>NW_010108301.1:0-6209 GCF_000699245.1 Pterocles gutturalis | reverse complement strand
GGAACTGTCCTGACACCTCGTTTCACTTGTTCTCTTCTGAGAACAGCTGGGTGAAAACACTACAAACTGAGAGGCACCAAGTGGCATACCACAGAAGGGATGTTAATCCCTATACAACATTAATTTGCTTTCTTAGTACATCTTTAAGTATCTATGACTGCAACACCTGTTGGAGACTGCTACTGTTTTATGTTCAGCAGAGGTGTCATTAGGAAGAGGAACCCACCCAACGAAGGGAGCCCAGGCTTGGAGGGACATCCATAGCCGGGTTCTGGTCCTTAAGCGACTGCAACCATTAAAAAGAGTGTGGTGGTGTCCCTTTTCCCAGAGATATATGTGCGGACTCCTCAGGAAGCCAGACAAGTGTGAGACAAAGAGCGGGAAATAGCAGGGATGAATTAGGCCATTTCAGTGCATACGATACCTAACCATAAAATTACAGCAACAGCCACAGAGTTTTAAAAAGTTGAAGAATCTCACTGCAAAGATTCCAAAAAAAAATTGAGTATTTTCTCTACTTTCTCTCCTCTGAGAGAGGGAGCATTTCTAATTTCCATTTTGATCAAAATCTCAGAGAATGAAAAGGAAGATGATAACATCAAAAAGAGTGTTCATAATTAGTTTTTTTAGTATATGCCCCAAAACAACTTCATACAAAATGCTCTAAGAACTTCCTCAAAGTAAATTAAACTTAAACTTTGCAATAGTAAAAATAGATTTCATTTTTTGAGTCTCAAAATATTTGTTTCGTTGCAATTGGAAGAAAGCTCATGACCACTTCAAAAAATCAGACACCACTGCCCTATAATCGCTAAATCAGTGCCGGTGAATTTAAAAAGATACTTCTTTGGGACACAGATGTGAAAATCTCTTTTCCTGGAAACTTCTTTTTATATTGGTGTGCAGTGCTTTCAATCATCAGCAGCATATTAAAGTATCTCAGCTTAGTTCTGACAGTATTACCTTTTTTACGGCCAGATGTTAATTTACAGAAAAGTAAATGCAGGGAAGGTTGAGCTGACCTCCTAAATGATTGACTGTCATGACTGGGAAATGTGTCATGAGGCTGCAAATCTTTAATGGACAATCACTTTAATTATTTAGATAGAAGTGTCAGCTGAGCAGGCCATACGGTGCCTGCTCTCAGTTTGAAGTTAAACAGAAATGCTCCCTGAATTATCTCACAGAATTATAGGAGACAAGAGCAAATAAGGAAGAAATGTAGGAGAGATCAATAAAAAATGGAGACAGAACCCAAAACTTCAACTCTAAACTCAATATGCTTTACTGCATGTTCCGTTGTATGACACTGAGGAGAGAAATCGATTTTTTATCAAAATCTAGTTAAAATCCTTCATGAAACTGTTCTCTAAATTTCAAACAAAAGGGAGAAACTGAAGCAGACTCCAGTGCTTAGCGTATTTGATTAATATTGTTCCCCTCCTCCTTATAGTCACATTACTTTCTAAAAAATTTGCTGTGGAACAAATAAGTTAAATCTCCAAGGACTGATAATGATATTGACCAAAAAGTCAAAAAACCAATGTAACCATATTTGAGGGACATTGCAGCTATTCTCAATTTGTTGCGTTGCAAATCTGCAGGTTTTTAGTTTCCCCAGATATAAATGAAAAACCATAATTCTTACATGCAGCTTTGCTATCAACAGAGTAAACTTTAATATTATCTGACATCATTTCCTTATGCAAATACACAGCAGTCAGGATATTGGTGGATTTGACAAAATATTGTTGGAAGGTTGGTAGAGTTGTTCAGATCCTGACTTCTTTCCAAGTGAGACCACTAAAAGTTCGTTCTTACGCTTTTCTGGCTCTAAAATTTCTTATACCAGTGAAGATAAACAATTCCTCCCCTCTCATAGCATCTATCTACGTTATTATGCTTTTTGGGGTTCACAGAGAGAAATAACTCCTTTGTACCACATGATGCTACAGCTTCCAAACTGAAAACACAAAGAAGGTCAAGCAAGGACTTAATTTTTTTCTGCTTCCCTCTTGTTTTATTCGCTTTTTTCCTTTCCTTTGGTTTTCTCTGCATTTCTCTACCTGGACTAGATGCAAATATATGAAGTTGTGCAAGAGTTTATCTTCATGATATGGCATCTCAAAGCACAAAATTCCACAGGATGCAGCAGACCTCACCACCATCAGCAGGATTAGAACTCACTACCTAAATTGCAGATACTTGAATGGATATAATGTTCTAATAAGTATGACAAAATTCAGTGAAAAATTTAGTTTACTTTGGTGGAGTTTATTTTGAAATTTGAAATTTTTATAGTGGATCTGATTTCCATGTCAGATACACAGAATTTTTTAAACTCGTTCCCCCTTTTATTTTTAATTGCAAGTACTATAAATGCAGTTTAGGAAGGATGGATGAAATTTGTGAATTTGTCTTTCCCAAATAGTGGGATCCATGCAGTGAACACTCAAAACATCACAAGTAACATAAAATTTCAACTTTTCATTGTTCATCTGGACTGAACTGAAATCAAGGATTTTCCAGAGTTGAATCTGTTTTGAGGGAGACTCTTAGGAAAATTAATATTGTAAATGGCATGGGGTTTGGTGGTATTAGAAATATAATCCAGTTTTGAGAAATTAAATCATATAAGCAAAAAGGAAAGCATATTTTCCATTGCTTCTCCCACTCCCTAAGTTTCCAGTAAACTGTCTATTAAGACAGCTTTTTATGACCTTTTAATGCTTCTTTGGTAGCATTTTCTGCACTTAACTTCATCACATCCTCTAATTTTACTGCAGGAACATCAAAATGTAATGATCTTATTGCCATAAAGCAAAGTCTTGTCATAAAGACATCTTTTCACAATCCGAAAATGTTTAAGTAGGGCAAGCAAGCCAAAAGATTCCTTGGCACTTAGAGGCAAGGCACAAACACTAAACCCACAAGAAAAGCTAACAGCTTTATATATATACATATATGAATGATAAAAAAGGGTAGAAAATTCAAAGGATTTAATTTTTTTTTCCTTTATCTCCTTCCTTTCCTAGATATCCAGGACATCTCTGTTTCCACTATAATTACTTGTAATTCACAAATTAGCATTACAATTCACATTTCTATTTCTCATAGTGACCATGTACCTCAGTGTAAATACAAAATAAAAAGCTATGATGAAAACCTTGAAGTACTGAATATTTAAAGTGTGAAGCAGAGTTAAAAAAAAAAGTCTTCTCACCACCATCCTCATGAAAATAATGCAGAAAAGAAATATGACTTTGCAGTTGATCTAGACAAACAAAAAAACCAAAAAAAAAGAAAAAAACCCTATGATTATCAACCTGTGGTTTAATATGTGGTATTTTTTTTTCAGAAATATTACCAGCTGATACCATATTAAGGATGGCCTTTTCCTAGAGCACTTCAGCAGACTCCTCCTAGCTTTATCACAGAATGATCAACCAAATGCCATCTCTAGCCTGGATCTGACCATGGTCAGAATAAACTTTAGATACAGGAAAGATGGTGCCCAGTGGTGACCTGGTGTTCTCCCAGTCTCATCATTTCATGAAACATTACCAAGCAACAGTAGAAAGAGAGGTATGGAAAGCCAGCGACAATGCAGTTGGTGATGCTTTGCAGCTTTGTAGCTCAGTCAATATGGTCTTGCTGGGGCACGTCTGTATGAACAGCTGTCTAGCTGTTACGTTATTTGGTTCTGCTTTTGCTTAGCTGTGTACAATCGTGTTATATAAAGACTTCTCTAACTAATAGACCGTGATAACAGAGAATAAAACGCATCACACAAGAATACAAGCATGGGATGATAGCAGATAACTTGAAAACACAGAAACAGGATTATACTGGAGACCCCAGGAGTATAAAAACTCATCAGCGGTCAGGTATTGGTCACCAAAGAAACACAGCCTTGGGAGCTAGGTAAAACCAGCTATAGCGGTAAAAAAGAGACCAAAGAACAAACCTCCAAAATCTGTAAATCTCACTATGTGGCAAACTCATACATACCGTGGAACTGTAAACCAAGAGCAAGTAAAAGGTACACATTAGCAAATGCATTAAAATGAACTTAACTGGACCCAAAAAGGGAAAGGAGGAGGAGGAAACACTCACCATCAGCAAGATAGAACTCCTGGCAAAGGACATTGGATGCTGACAGCTTGCTGTAACTCTCCTGTCCTGGGCTAAAATCATCAACCTTAGGAGTCCAAGGGGCACTAAAAAGAGGAGCATAACATCAGAGACAGGGGTAAAGGAGAAATGTGCCAGCTTTAACCATATATAACGTGAACTTTGAGTGTTAGCTTCATCGCAACAGAACTAATAATCATTCTTTGATTTGACTGTTAAGACTTTAATTAAGCTAACAATAAATTCTTGGCTTTGCATATAAGGTGTATTCCACCACACAAACTGCACAGGCAGTAATTCAACAAACTGATGAAGAATTTGAGTAATGTAGTATGTAAATTCAATGTGACAAACTGGTAACAGATTGGTAGACAACGCACCATTAACACCGACTGTTAAAATCTAACGCAACAAATTGGTAGCAGCCACAATACACAAACTTCGAGGAAACAAATCACAGTCTCTGCAGGGGCCCCACTCAAGTAGTTACAGCAAGTTGAATTCTGGTTCCTTCTGTACTCCAGGTAGGAAAGTAACTCTCCATTAGCTCTCTTTCAGAGGCAGATTTTCTTGCTTTCGTGCCATCCCCCCATTGGTAAGACTCCATCCAAGCCTTGCGCCTTCCCCAGCAGTACAGAAGTTTCAGAAGGACAGTGAATTTACTGCCCATACAGACTGAAATCCTGATGCAAGTAACTTTTTCCATGAATCAGAACCATCTTTGCCTCTACAAGGTTCAGTGACGAGATTATTTGAAGTCTAGTCTAACATTAAGCAGAAGTTTTCTTGAGCTGCTTTGGAGTGGACTTTGAAACTGTACAGGATGGAGTTAAATTGGGATATATTCTTGATTCTTCCTATTCCTTTATGTTTTCTCTTGACGTCTAGCTACTTCTCCAGCTGCTTTCTACCCACTTACTTGATATCCTAAGAACACCTTCTTTGCTTCTGTTCATGCCCTTTTTTCTTCATTCTGTTATTACAGAAAACAAATTAAACCATTTGCATGATATATGCTTCATGTTTTTGTGGGGATTTTGAAATAAGAGTTACAAACAGAAATGTTTAAGGTTCTTAGCCAAGAAGGACAAACAGCAGTGAAAATCACTGCTCATTGTGATTTGTCAGACTGAACAGGACTTTGGATGCTTTGTGTTCTCTTCCTTCATTCAGACATTGCCTTTTGTCAGAAATTACAACATAACTCAGCTCCTTGGGGTAGGGGGGAACTTCTTCCTTTCTCATAGGGAATAATAATTTGCTTATATTCTGAAAGCAGACACACCTCTTCTTAGACTCTATATCACATTACAGTACTTTTAAAATCATTAAATTAATTAGCTTAATCAAATAGCTTATTAACTTATTAACTCAATGACTGAGGTTATTTTTGCTGTTTTCTATATCTATTTCCAACTTTTTTTTCTGAATCTCCCTGGGCCCACAAAATACTGATGATCAACAAGTTCTACCATTTCCCACGTCATCTTCTGTCCATGCTTTCACAGGGCAAGGTGTTTCCTTCCCTCTCTCTGCAACAGCCACCTTTCCATGTCATCAGGTCATCCTCAGCTTTCCTTTGCTTAGAAGGGGTAACATTCACGCTTACACCTCTCTGTCTTCACTACCATGTGTATTTGTGCCATGTTCTCTTTCATTTGTCACTTATGCCACTCCTTATCAAGCAAGGAGTCTTGATCTTTTCAATCTTGCTTCACACGGGAGTTTCACATGCTCCTAATCAGTTTGAAAAATCTGACTGCCAAGCAGAGAGGTTATAGGTTGGCAAAGCTAATGGTTTACTTCCAACTGCCACCGTGTTGTGAAACGGCTGATGCATGAGCATCTGAGCTGTCCGTGCCCTGTCGGTGCTACAGACAGTCAAAGATGATAACTTTGTAAGTCAGAACGTATTACTCCATCTCTGCATGTCAAGCAGAGTCCTGATTTCTATCTGTAAATGCCTTTTACATTGCTTGGGTAGTTTTGAGATGGAGAGACCTGAACTGAACGTAGGCATCCTAGGGCAGGCATACTTTTTATAACATAATAATAATAATATATAATAATAATAA
>NW_010108300.1:0-771 GCF_000699245.1 Pterocles gutturalis | reverse complement strand
CTCCTTAGTACACCTGAAGTCAGTCTTGGCTTTTCTTACGAAAATGAGGGGGAAAAAAAATAAATAAAAGCCTAAATCTTAAAAGTAAACACTTAGGAAAAACCTAGAAAAGAATGCCTTTGCTCACAGCTGCAATCATTAACCACAAATGTAAAAATTTTTCGTAAAAGTAGAAATTTGAGCACACTAAAATGACAAAAGGTGAATTACATGAGTAGAACGGTCTGCTCCAAATTATTTTAACAATGTCAGCATTAAAGTGCTGCTAACCACTTAGTAAACACTACATGCTTCCTTTAAAATCTCACACCAAACATCTCAAGACAAGAACAATCTCAACTGCATTCTACTGGGACAGAATTAATATTTAAAACCAAGTATAATTTTTCTGGAAAACTAAGAAGGAAGTGGTCTCAGACAGAAGGCTTCTACCTACCACTCAGAAAAACAAGGCTGAGAGAAAAATGTCCTAAGTACTCTTGTATTTTGCCACATAATCACAATTTGGCCTTTTGAGATAGTTCATGCTGTCATCTCAGAGGATACAGTGAGATCTTTCATACACGTATTTTTACCATAATACTTAACCCTTTATAAAAGCTGAAAATGAGCTTTCCTTAATTTACTTTTAAGTCAATATTTGAGGCTGACAAATAGCTAGCTTCTCTTATTCTCTCCTCCCTCGGTAAAATAGAAAGGGACAGCGCTATCCTTGCAAACTTAAAGGGCTTTATTAGGTTTATAGGGAAGAAAAATAGTAAGACCAATCCC
>NW_010108299.1:59435-72848 GCF_000699245.1 Pterocles gutturalis | reverse complement strand
CCCTTCCCTGACACCACGGGCAAACAGAAACAAAAGTGTAGCCATTAAGGCCCAGTCAGGAATTATGCACAGAAATCTGAGAAGGACCTTCACTGATTCTCCTGCTCCTCCATGGTAAGTTGCTCCTTGCAAGATATTCTTCTTCTTTTCCCACTATTTTACTTCCAGAAGTTTTGTGGATCTGGCTACATAATTCAAATGCATTTTCAGCTAAGACCAGAGAGACAAGAAGGAGAAAGGCTCACTTTCATTAGCCACGATACAGACCTGTATTTTAGAAATTCTAGTGGACAGAAGATTCTTGATGACTTATGCATAATGTCAGACTTATCTATAATTTAGCTGCTGTTGTTCATTGCCTATCTCGTAGTTTAGATTTCATACAGGTATTAAATAAAGGATGTGGTGTCTTATTCTGATTCAGTTCCTTACATGTCCTTGAGCAAGTCTGTCTTGCAGACTCAGTTCCCTTCTTTATCCTTGAGAGTAAAATTATCAAAGGAACAACTCCATCTTCACACACGCAAAGAGCCAGTTGTGAGTATTCTGTTCAAAATAAAGTTTTATTCTTACATGATCATTTATTTATCTCTTCCTTCCTTAGAAGCATTCAGCATCTTAATTCTGGCTGCTTACTTCCTGGGTGTTTCAGGTGACTGTGACTTTGAAACACATGATGAGATGTGCTAGGCTGTCTGTTGACAGATAAGATTCAGTGAATAAACAAGTCTGAAATGGGAAGAGGGAGTGCTGGTGAAAATAGAAATGAAAGAATAATCTGTTTCCCAGAGTGAAAACACTGCGTGTTGCAATTAGTGAAAATGCGATCAAACTTTCTTAAAGCTTATTTACACCCATATACACACTTGTACCTAAATAAATATTTTAGACAGGTACAGTCAAGTTAAAACTCACAGCTGATTGCTGTAATTGATTTGACTCTAACCTTTTAGGTCTTATTGATTCACCTGCTGCCTAGTAGTAGAACAAGCTTTGATGATACTACATGATGCGGTTTCTCAGCATAGACAAGCCTGTGGTGATTTGCAGCCTTGAACATGTTTATGTGTAAGTGTATACTTTATCAATTCGCAATGAGACATTGCATACTCCCATGTGCAAAACTCTTTGAACCTTTCTGTTCCTTTTAGCATCAACATAGTTGCACCATCTTCAGTACAGCAAGAATTTTTGTTCCCAGGACGATTTCACACTGAAGCAGGAAAGCAGAGTGCTAGCCTGCCTGAAGAATATATGGATTATTCAGTCAAAAACAGAACATCTGCTTTTTAGTGTGTATGTGAAGTAAACTGTTGGAGCACGTGCAGGCTGCCAAAAAATTCTGTCTGCTTATGATATCAGTGAGCCATCCACTGCTTATATTGTTCCATGGATATACATGCATAATATGGATTTCAAAAGCACACAACTGAAGGAACACACTTAAACACTGTGCCAGCGTGCCATACTGTGCTGCTTATGTCTATCTGTTGCATGCATTGGTCTAGCTGCTTTAAGACTGTCACAGAAATATGTACAAATAAAAAAGGGAATAAAACCAATTTCATCCATTCAGGTGAAAAAGTTTATATATGCTGCTGCTTCACCAAAAAATTAAGAGGATAACTTCAGTGACTAGTCTGAAGTAACACAAATAGAAGGTAGCTTTGTCACTGAGGACTTGATCCACATGATTGTCCTGTTACTTACAGCTGAAAGTTTAAATTTCACCCTTTCAGTTTCAAGAGGGATCAGATGACAGAGATCACTCAGTAGAATACAAATTAGATCTGGACAGACAGTTCCATAATTACTCAGTGCTTACCCACTGCTGGTCATCACTTCTTAGGTGAAGGCAGGACCATGGCTAGCCAGGTGGAGACTGAAGTTCTGTCTTTGCCAGCTCCTTTTTCCTGCAGTTGAGGTGAAAACAGAGATCCTGACTTGCTGTTCCTTATAAAAAAAGCTACAATGTGCAGTATGAACGCATATGTTGAGTTTCTATGGCTTACTTACTGGCTTCAGTTATAAAATTGTTACATACAGATAGTTGTGCACTAGCTGCAGCAATCTAAATACAAAACTCAAAACGCACCTAAAAAGATCTGTGAAGTTTAGCAGTCTGCTTTTCTCTATCATCCTCATGCTATAGATGGGTTTGGTATTTTCCCACAGTTACCCAAGCATTTTCTACAGTTTTGCCTCCATTTCAAAAACAAACCAAGATTTGTCCAAGGGGGTTCCAAGGCTTTTTCTTATGTGGTCAGGGTTTATGTTTCCTGAACCAATTACTGGTAGAGAAGCTGTTTTTAATGTCTTCCACAGCTAAACATACTTGCTGACATGTTAAGTTTTAAAAATGGAACCGTGACTCCATTGAGATAGCAGAGCTTTTCTCTGCTGAGTTCAGCAGTGAAGAGATGGCAGGAAACTATACAACAATCACTTCAGTGCAGACAAATGTAAGGATGTACATCTTCAGAGAAGTCATTCACACCCAGAATAAAGAATTCACAACTGGTAGTTGCAACTGTGTAAGGAGAGTTTTAACACAGACTGCTGGGCTGAGATGGACTGCTGCTCTGATCCAGCAGCACATTTCGTGTGTTCCTAAGTCTTCATGAAATGAGGGAAAGTGCTTCAACCCAAAATTTAAAATGCCATCTCATTCCAATTATTTTCTAAAATATTTTTAGTGGGTCAATGCCAGAAGTAAATTAATGCAATTTTCCCCTATAGAACAGTCAAATTCTAGAAATTTGTCAATTACTTCTTTTAAGACAAAAACATCCCCTGCATCTTAGGAGATTACTATTTTAGTAAAAAACATCCTATTCAGATTGATAGTAGAAAAAAAATCTGACCTGAAATTAATAAAAACACATCATCTATCTTCTACAACATTCGTCTTTCACAAAAGGCCTACAGATGTTATATCATGGAAGGGCAACCTGGTTATGACTTTGCTCAAAGGACAACTGGTCTTTTATGGCTTGTAATTTGGAATAGAAACAATAGATAGGACAGAATTTCAGTGTGAGATGCTGTTACCGGGAGTAACTAGCTATGAATACTGAAAACAAATTGTCACGAGTATAAAAGGCTCTGAAGCATCATTTTTCTCTGTAATATACTAAAGCTTTCTATCTTTTGCAATATATTTTAACCATTGTTCTCTTAATCACATTTAATTAGGCAAAGATTTTTTTGAAAACCTCATTGTTTGTTTTTGTCAGTGAATTAAGTATTCCTTTGAATAGTGCTGTATAAAAATGAAGGTAACAAATTAATCTTTTTCAGCAATCAGATATAAGACAAAAGTTGCTGCTGTGTTCCCCAGAGTGAATCATTAATCATTTTTAGCAAACATAGATTTGAAATACACCTTTTGGGATTTCTCTTATGCAGGCTATATATTTGATTACATCTGCCATAATTAATTACACAAGTGAATAGAATAATTTAACAAGTTGAGAATGTGGGTATACATAACACAAATTTGAATCCTTAATGACATGGACTTTCAAGTTCAGGAATGGAGCCAAAAGTCTTTCCATCGACTTCAGTGTCTTGAACTGATCCAGAAGCTGTAACCTCCCTCAGCCAAAGCACCGCCTGAGTGACTCGTACTGGCTTTGCAGCAATGCAGCAGAACACAGACTCTGCTGATTTCACTTATCTCATATTCCTGAGACTGCTGGAAGCACTAGACACATTGTCTGATCAGTTTCCAGTCATGAGTGCTGCTGGCATGCTCTTTAAACAGTTTGTAAAGCCAAGTCCCATGTTTTTTCGTTCCTCTTTAGAAGAAATGGAAGTGAGTCAGTTGAAACCAAAAAAGCCAGAAACACACAAGAGGCAGCCACCACCCTGCACTGGTGAGGAGATGAACAGACCAGCTCACGCTGTTGCATCCTAATGGAAATCTAAGATTAAACAAAAGTGTTGTGCCAGCCCTGCTGACGTGCTAATTCCAGGCACTACCAGAGAACAGCAGCCCCAAGTACATAGGTGATCAGCAAAGGCTGTTTTGACAAGCATTCATAGCCAAAACAACTGTGCTCAACTGCATTGTTTAAATATCTGCCAAAGGCCTGATGTTATTTGGTGCATTTTTCACTACGGCCAGGCTTTAACTTTTCTTGATTTTCCTCCTCCTGATGTTCTGGCTTACTTTTTCCTGGCACTGTGCTAGCCTTTCCTCAAATGTACTTCCTCCTCTGTCCTCCAAACAGCACTACCTAAATATTGATAAAACATTTGTTTTATCAGTTTTAACCAGTTAGCTTCAGTGTTGCTTATTCCCACTCATCCTCTTTTTGTACACAAGTAGACATTAGAGAAATACATTGCTTCTTGTGTAGAGGATAAGTTTTAAATGGTTTTCTCATGGGCTTCCATATCTGAAAACTCAGTAAAAAGTAATGCAATAGGAAGACATCAAGAGAAGCACATGATGTGCAGTCACAGCAGGATTTCAAGTGCTGGGCTGCAAAATATATTAGGTAAAAGCACTTACAACAAGACAACACCTGAAGTCAAGTATTTCTGAACAGAAAGCAGATAAATAACCTCATAAGAGGAAAAGTCTTGGAAAAATATTCCTCTGAAGACACAGTCTCTTGACTCATTAGTTTAAAGGTCAATAATCTGCCCTAGCTCACTCCTCCTGGGTGACCATGGCCGAGTTACGACACATCACAGGCCCACAGGTCACTGCATTCATGTTGCCAACAATGCCAGCTCTTTCTGTGCTGTAAACTATATGAACAATTATATTAGCATTATGCTGTGCTCAAGCTAATAATCTCAGTTTTGAAGCTGAGCTCAGGCAGAGCACTGTTATCAGCACAGCTGTGTAATTTCCAGTTTGTGTCAGACCACTTCGTAGTATAGGCAGAGAAAGTCAGACGTGAGTATGCTTGTCTGTGCAGAAAGAACTCTCTTCTTGGCAGCACAGGGTGAGTTCCCCTTTGAAGGTTTGTATTGGAGAGGAAGAGGTGGAGGATTCAGATCCTTGTTTGGGGAGTTCAGGAGGTGTGTGGTTTTAACAGAGCTGAGTGTCTCTGGTCTTGACCTGCAAAACTCATGTCTCAGGCATCTCACATGTTTAGGCTAGATATTAGAAAAAATTTCTTCACTGAAAGAGTGATCAGGCATTGGAACAGGCTGCCGAGGGAAGTGGTGGAGTCACCATCCCTGGAGGTGTTCAAGAAACGTGTAGAAACTAAACCACATGGTTTAGTGAGTTAGGTGGTGTGGGTTGATGGTTGGACTTGATGATCCTTGAGGTGTTTTCCAACCTTAATGATTCTGTGATTCTGTGATTCTATGATTCTATATGTCACTGTTTATACCACTAAGATCAGTAGGCAGAACACCACATAGTTTTTGTGAAAATTTGAAGTTGTGTTTCCTGCTGGGCACTAGTCCGTATAACAAGCTTTGAAGATACATATTACTGAAAAGCCATGGGGACTAGGGGGTGGTGGTGGATTTTTTTCAGTTTATTCATTGTCTCCCTTCTTAACCATATTGATTTTGGTTGTCCTTTTATTTTGATAGAAGGCATCTTGGACAGCAGACTCAGAAAGAAAGTAATTTTAATTACCTCACATTTTTTTCCATTGTGAATCCTAAAAACATTATTGAGCCCAGGTCGTTTTTAATTTCACTCTTTCAAAATCTGTTTTGTCAGAAATCAATATTTGATCCCATAGCCCCATTTAAACTGTGTCTGGTTCACAGACATTCGTGGTCATGCCCTGTGAAGGAAATATTAACGTGAAACGAGCACTGGACAAGCCTTCGGATGAACCTTTGGATTTTGTCAGGATTACATAAAGATGCATGGAGCTACACTGCAGGGTCAAAGGTATGCACTAAAGTTACCTTACTTTTGTTTGTTGAAACTTTGTTAATACTATAATCCTCCACATTTCTTAATTCATGAGCTTTCAGTCCGGATTTGGACTCAGGTTTTACCAAAAAAAAAAAAAAAAAAAACCAACCAACCAAACAAACAAACCAAAACCAAAACCAAAAAAAACAAAAACAAAAAACCAAAAAGCAACCTAAATTCAGACTAATTACTCACCATGTTGAGACCTTTTTTTCTGTTAAGCTTGGACTTGGAGCCCAAGAAGTTCATCGAAGACTTACTGCTGCCCAGAGCCATGCAGCATCCTCAGCACCAAGATGTCTGTCCACCAAGTCATGTTTTTTCTTTCCTTTCTGTATTTCTGGGATCAGTGCAACTGCCTGACCCAGAGTCCTGGAGCTGAATGCACTGCAGAGAAAGATGAAAAAAAAGAAAAATCCTCTGTCTTCCTGGATTCTTCCATGTACCCTCAAGGGGCCTAACAACACATAGGTGGGGTTATTAGAATAAGTTTTCTTATCAGCTTCTACTTAAATAGATTGAGACAGAAAGCAGACCAGTCTGTGCTATGCATACTAAGGCTTTGGTCTCAGCTTAACACAAGATATAATCAACCCATCGAGCTTTTACTTAAGAACATTTGAGCTGCATTTTCAGAAAATTTGCAGAAATTTGGATTACCTGAGGTTGTGAATGACTACTCTGAAACAAAGCACAATAAAGGATTTTCAGGAAATGCCACCAAAAACACAGTCTAAACCCAAAAGTCTTTGAAAAATTATACAAAATTAAAGTAAAATTTGAGAATTTAAGCAACATTTAAGACTCCACCCACCCTGAATTCAGTAGTTGTAGCTAAATATAAATCTTTTGTGTAGACAGACACAAAAACTTCTCAGCAAGAGTGGTTTATTGAGCCTCAGATAGTCGAGTATTATAGAGAAAATGAATAGCAAATACTACTGGTTTAACTTTGAATCTTACCAGAAAAGAATTATCAGCTACTTTCATGGTGCTTAGTAATAACTTATTTAAGCACAATTTAAAATCTGCTGTAAATGTGACAATAGGGTTCCTTGTTTGGCCACCCCTAAAGTGTGTTGGTGCAGTATTGTGTGTTTTATTTTTTCACATTTGTACAGTGTCCTTCTTCATTCCTCTTTCTTCTAAAACTTTTAGTCTACAAAAAGCTACAAAAATCAGGTCTTTACACATTAGCACCAGCTTCTTTTCAAAAATAAATTAGTTACTATTTTGCTTCTGAAGGTGAATGTTTAAACCCCATTCCTTCATAAATTTCAGTGTTTTGAATTAAAAACAAAATAGACATAATTCTTTGTCAGAGCTCCAGAAGGCCAAGCTACTAGACAGAGGATTCCCATAGGCATGTTTGCTAGTCTGCTTTTGAAAACCTCTGCAATTCACTGCAGTAAGAAGTATTTAAACAGGAACAAACTCTATTGGATGCCTTCCAGTAATACAGAAATATATTGCTGATTTCATGTGGAAGAGAGAGGCCCATTACAAAAAATAAAAAGCTTTCCACTCTCTTTTCAGTTGCAGCCGACAGTCTTATATTGTAACATTGTCAATTACTTTTCATTTTGCTAAAATAATTGATAAATATGTCTTTCATAGTCTCCCATTTCTATAAGACCATTCTTTCTTGCTTGCTCCCTCCACATATGATGTATGATTGAGTGAAAAGTTTACTGGAACCATATGTCAGACATCGAGAGCATTTTTTGGAAGATGTAATCTTATGTGTGTGTGTGTGTGTGTGCGTGCATGTTCACTGTTTTGAAGACTGTACTTCTGAAAGAGAAATTTCCTTACAGTAGAAAAGATGCTATTTTTCAAGAGATATACTTTCTTATCAGTAAGCTGTCTCTCCTTTAATGGAAAAAAACCTAATTGCAGAGAAGGTTCAAGGAATGTTAACTTTAATTCCTTTTCCTTGACAAAATTGTGTGTCAAATATACCACTTTGGTCTTGTTTGTAACAGCAGAAAGAGTTGCACTCCCTGAAAATTTTACAGAAATCTCTCTCCTCATTAAAGCGCTTGAGTTCACATGAATGATCAAGAAATAGAACATCCAAGAATTACAGATATAAAGAACCAGTCAAATGATGCACTGCAAATAAACAAACATCCATACTAAGTAAATTATTTACCATCTTTTGTTGTGTTTAAGCAGCTCTAATAAGAGGAACAGAAATGATTAACTTATTTTCCACAACTTTTCTTTTTAAATAATGTGAAATACAAGCACTCCGAATTAGGTTGAGCATCTCTTACAGAAATTCTTCTCTAAGGACAAGAGCATACCACAGGGGATCCAAGAGCATGAAATCACACGAGGGCAGTTGGTGTAGCTACATGTGTGAATGCTCTTTGACCATGGTGAGTTTCCTAGAAAGGAACTTCCATGTGATTTAAAAGACAAAAAATTCAAACAAGTTGTTCTAAACTTAAATGCCATTTTATCATCCTAGTGAGGTTATAGGGGCTGCTTAGAAGAACAGGAGGAAGTTAAACCATGAATTTCAGTCTCAAAATGGTTTGGTATGAGAACCCATTTCTTACTTGTCTTCTGACACTTGTGGGGATGTTCAAGGAATTTTCTTACAGTGTTGTGAGGATGAGTCACTTAATGCATGCAAAGAGCATTCAACACATTATAATTCCAAACACTCTCAGTATTCAACAAGATGGGAATTAATCTAAAATACTTTTGAAAGGCTTCAGGAACGTGGCAGTCCACTCAGCAGATTTTTCTATTAGTTAGTTTTAGAAAACCCTACTATATTCTATGCTATTGAGCACTGTCATTGTCTATTTAAAAGGTGTTTCCTTGCAATTACTGGTAGCTTTGCCATCTACCTCCATAAAAGTAAAAACAAGAGCACATTGTCTATATATGCAACGTAATACAACTCAAGATATAGATTTTGACATATTACACATTCATCAATTACAGCTGGTTATATGTATATTACAATATTTATATCTATAATGACACAGAGTATCTCTGAACTCTATCCAAAGTGTATCAGCTTGGGCAGAGCAGCATAAAATATGCTTGCTTGCTCAGGATTTTTATTGAACACCATTATGCATCCCTACACAAACCTACTTTCTGTTGAGTATTATTCAGTGTTTTGCAGCAATGCTTCTGTGACAACTTGTCTAGAAAAAAATTACTTATTTGATTGCATGTTACTACATTGGCTTTTTTTGCCATTTTTGGGGGGTTTCAGAGCTTACTGAGACTCTGAAAAGTTCCCCATTTCCTCAGCTCTCTGTTCACTTTAATTGTCACATTTTTTTACCATTCTCAAAACAATAGAATGCATCTGAATTTGTGAAAATTACCTGCAGTATGTGAGAAAGTAATGAGTTTATTGTTTGGATATACAGAAAATTCCTTTTAAAGCTGACTTCAGTTTCTTTAACCCTTTGCTTTTAAAAGTCACTTTATTAAGAAGTGCCTTGGGACTTCATATGTATGTTTGTTGCCCTGTTAATTCTAGTTTTTCACCTTTTTCAGTGCATTAAAGAAGATTCATGCAACATGAGCAAGGTTGCATCAAACTCATATGGGAAACCACTGTACACTGATTCTACATTGTCAACACACATCAGAAACAACACAGTAGGAGTAACACTTAGTACTTGTCCAACAGGCGTCATTAAAGAAAATTCTTTCAATAACTGGAAATTTGGACATATTTGAAATTTTCAACAATCTTGACATTTTCAATTTTTAGCTTTTCTACTGGGCACATAAAGTATGTAGTACTGCAGTGGTGCCAGGTAAATAAAACTGTTCAAAGCGACAGACTACTACAGTAAAAAAGAAATTAGCTTCTCCTTAGAAAAGCATCTTTGCAACAAAAATCAGAGAAATTCACTTATAGTTTCAGAACAAAGTATGCATTTCCACAAAGGATACTCAGTTCTGCTGGATATCCACACAATCAAGCTTAAATAACTCCTGACCCCCATTTCTACTCCTCTTTAATGTGTTGTTACCTTCTTCACTGGATATGGCTGTGCTATTATTTTTCATCTGATGTGGTAGCCTATGTCCAAACACATATTATGTGACACTCAATCTTGTGACCTTGATCCTACCTTTCTGAAAAAAAAAAAAAAAGAAATTGTTGTTGAGCTATGACTACCCCTACTAGTTTGTAAGTGAGAGAGCCCAGAGGGCACTACATCAGGCAAGATCAGAAAAAAGAAAAGAACACAGAGTACAGAAGCGAGTGTGCTGAATTAATAACAAGTTAGTAACTGAAGGATTCAGAACTGAAACACCCACATGAAAAGATATAAAATCTAATGAGAAAGTGGGGGGTTCAGAGGATGGCAATTCAGGAAGATTAAGGATTAGCTTGTTCCCAGGAACAAAGGCTGACATGTCTTCATCTGCTTGGTGACAACTTGGACAGCAGATACTAGGAGAGGTAAGCATACAAACGCCTGGCCTTGAGGCATGCTGCTCCCAACACACTACTATGAGTGTTAGCCATGAATAAGAAAATTGTTGGCTACTGATAAGCTGTGGATATAATCCTGTTTTTAGGTCTCCATGCACAGTAAACAGGCTCCCAAGCAAAAATGACTCAGAGATCTGAGGATTTACAATATTATTTGTAAACAATAATAATTTGCCCCTTGACTACATACAAAATCCATAACCAGTAGTGATGTACGGGAGTCTGAATAGAAATTCTCACCAAAGAAACAAGAAAGAAAACCTAAAGCCAAAATAGGCACCCTTGCCGATACTTTAAGAACCAATTTAGAGCACAAACAAATCAGGCAAAATGTTTCCAATGGATCCATAGGCCCTAATATTTTTCAAGACCTGTTTGTGTATGGAGCAACATATTGTGTAGGTGATGCACTGATCTGATATGAGTTTGGGACGTAATAGCTATGAATGATGATAATGACCTTCCAGCTAGCAGAAGCTTTAAGTCCTAGTGCCATAAATACAATTACACATATGATAAAGTTTTCCCATTCATTTATTAATAAAGTGGTGCTGTAACTCCTCAGAAGAAAGACATTAAAGAAAAAAATCATGGTGGCATATTTTTAAAACAATGGACATAAGAAACTCTAAGGCAGCGCTCTCAGGATCTATCTGGTTGGGATTTATTGTATGCTTTTAAACTGCATCTTCTTTATAATTTCATCTGTAATGAAATTGAAGTCAACTTAGCAAACAGCCTACTTGTGAGGGATAGTCCAATCAGACAGCTATTAGCATGGAAGACATTGAATCCCTCTTAAGCAGATGTACTTTGCAACCGTAACCAGGACAGGATATGATACTACTCAACAGCAAGATGATGATTTTGTTGTTGTTTCTGTTTAAACATGATACAGCACTTGTGCAGTTCACTTCACGACTGATGGGATTTGGAAATTAACAGGACTGAATACCATGAACACCAAAGACAGGACAGAGGACAAAGCTATCCTCCAGGATATTTGAAGTAAGTGTCTTGGGAGAAAGTAGCTTGTCAAGTCAGTTTTATTCCATACAGTTAAATTCCCAAATCTCAGCCACAGACACCACTGACATCTGCCATTCCATGACAAATTAAATGGGGGCTTTGTAGGGAATCCTTGCTGCATCTTAAGTCAATATCGCTCTTCCTGGCTCTTAACACGTATCTCAGCTGTGGAGTACCAGGGGTTTTAGTGGGATGACTTTTCAGAAGCCAAGAGAGGGTAAGATGAGTTCTCATAGAGATTTCAGAACTGCAAGGGAAATACTAAAAATGGAAGAAAAATATGGAAGTCGCAGTGATTGAGGCTTGATAGGGACAATTTATGTGGAGTGAGAGAACAGTTAGGCGAGAGCATTCCTCTGTCACTGGAATTCAAAAAGCAGACTTTTTTTGCAATGTAATGGGAAGGGACTTAACAGTAGCTAGGATAAGAAGTAAAAAAGTTGTGAATAAGGGACAGGCATAATTCACTGTAGAACTGATTCTTGCCTGCGCTGTTACAGAAACACCAACAGGCAGCAGTACAGAAAAAGTGTAGTGGAAGAAGCTCAGAGATTAATCTTAATGCTGTGAACACATAAAGCACAAGCACAGGGAGAAAAAATAATTTTTTAAAAAGGTTATTAGTGACTGCACTTAACAGAACATTGATGGCACTTATGTCATTGCGTAAAGAGGCCAACAAGCCTCACAGAGATTGTTCCTCTCTGATTTTGCAGTGCTGAGAACTCGATGCAACTCCTATTATCACTAATGCATTTGGGATGTCAAATACCAAGATCAGAATATGTATCATGAAGTTTGAAATGTGACATGAAAAATGAAAGCGAATAAGATAAAGACTTTTAGAAGTTACCTCAGGCAGACTCATTGGAGTGGGTCAAAACTGACTAAATAAACTCCATATATTGACAATCTGTCAGACTTCACAGAGAATAAATTTTAAATATAAACTTATTTCATTTAAACAGGATAGGAGCAATCATAGGGCATCTATAGCAATACGTACGAGAATAAAAAATAGTACAACCCTTCCCTGTTTGCTCGTTTGTGGCAGCTATCAACAGTGAAAATTAGAATGTCAACTATCAAATGATCAATCAGCATCTGATCCTTCAGGTTAATTTTTTATTTTAAAACTGCACAAAGAAACCATTAATCTTAATTTCTCTTCATGATGGTGAGAGACAATTCTTTGTCATTGCATAGGCATTTATGCACCTAAAAGGCAGATGTAGTAAAAACAGTTGTGCTTCTCAATATCACCTGGACTACCGAGGAGACTCAAGCCACTGATTCTGTGCTCCCTGTTCTCTGGGGGGAAAAAATAGATACAGCGATCATTTAAAAACAGCTTGAGAACATGACGTATAATGTCTTTTTATGTTTAAGCTAAGAAAAGTACAAAAGCATAAATAACAATACCAGATAAAGCTTACCACTTTAAAAAATTTCAGTGATGTAAATGGAAACTTGCACCTGAGCTTTCATTGTAAATATATGGCCTTTTACTGTTACAAACCTAAGCACTAATCTCTATCTGTCTCTTGAGGAGCTAATCTGCATGAATGTTCTTTAATTTGAATGCAGCTGTGACTAGATTAGGAATGATTATTCTTTTCTTTGCCTCCTCTCTTTAGTGCACTGCTTCTAATTTACAGGTACAAGTAAGCAAGAAATTGATTAATTGTAAAGTAGAGAGTGAGCTAGGGAGAGGAAGACAAGAAATAACTAGTGTTTTTGTTAGTCCTGATAAAGCTAGATTGCTCCTAGCTGGTTTACTGAAGACTCAGGTTATATTCTTGCATTCATTTTACTAAGTACAGGAAGTAGCTAATCAGAAGAAAATTACTCCTCTGCCATAATTTTCCACTAGAGGGGCATCCTTTTTATGGTAGCCTGCAGTAATTTCGGGAAGGAAAAAAAGTACGCATGCTGAACTCACAACAACCGAGCAAAACCTGTAATTTAAAGTCTCTTTTGCTTTCAATACAGATCT